>NC_081441.1:3256964-3335232 GCF_007210705.1 Tigriopus californicus | reverse complement strand
TTCAAAAAATAGCTCAACCCTTTGGTGGGCCAGATGTGATGAATTAAGTTGAAGCATTTAGAATAGTTTGAATTTTCAATTCATTTGATAGTGGCAGAGATTGCATTCCCTCCAGTGGCGAAATGAAAAACCCACTAAAACTCCGGTTGTGTCCATTTTCTTATTACAGGAGGCAATTGAAGAACCATGATGAAGAAATACCCTGTATTTAGTTTCCACTTTTTACCCTTCACTTCATACGGCGAGTAAACTGAATTTTAGCTAAAGGTTTTAGATTGCTGACATTTACGTATGTTGCACACAATACGCTCCAAAAATATAAGTCAATGAAAGCTAATCAAAATAGACTAAAAATGTCTTTCAACATATATCAACTGAGCAATATGCTGAAGTAAACATTCATGTCTTTTTCTTAATGAATTCAAAATCAGCGTTACAACGAGACTACATTGCATTGGAAGATTAAATCATAGATGAATATAAAAACCTGTGTGTTTGGTTTTGCAAGACCTACGGCTACCAAAAGGCAACGCCAACAAGGAAGAATCTTCCCGTCAGGAATCGTGGCTTCTCATTCCAGTACTGGATGTCAACCATTTTTTCCATATTAAGACTTAATTTCGTGGTTGCAGTTGTGTTTTTTGCGCGATTTTAACAGCCTTGAAAAACTAGAAAAAAACAAGTCCCTATGTAGAGTTATTGCTTTGAACTTTGCCGGCTCATGAGGGGTTCAAATCACGTAACATTATAAAACCATGTTTTTGTGAAGCAGGATTAAATTTTCGTTGACAACCGCAACTAGGATTGTAATCCCCACCAGATTGCAAACCAATCCAAAGTTGAAATTGTCTTTGCAGATGTGACACTTGTATCATGAAGGGTGGTGTGAAGATTTCGCGGACTCCACCATGAACTTGTTTTGATTGCAAGAAATTGGAAGGAAATCTGCGAACGTCATCGATATCCCCCAAAGTCGCCAGTCATCTAGAGCAAGGACTCTGGATCATCTAATCGGTTTGAATTGTTCCAAATTGCAATCATTACACAAAAGGCGAAAGTGCTCGCAAAGGGCTGCATAATCGAATTCACCATCACATCCTGGCCACGGTTCTAAGGAATCTCTAAATCATGTCGGTTTGAACAATTAAACTTTATTATGGGTTAATTCCAGTTAACAAGAGCAAAATCAACAAAACTGTGGACCAGGTGTATATTTATCGGTTCAAGGCTCGATCAACGGGACTGTTTTTAGTGGTGGGGAAATTGTCCATAAGATCCCACTTGGTAACGAAAGCGACGGAGACGGTAGGACTTCTTGTTGTTATTGATGCCACTGCCAAAGAAAGCGTTGCGCTTGGTGCGCTTTAAAGGCTCCTCTGTATCCAAGTTGAAGGCTAAAATGAAATTGGTTGAATGGCTTGTGGCTTGGTAAGTTCTGCTTTGGCAAAAAAAAGGTCTTACCTTCCAGATCACTGGCTTGCTCGGCTTCTCGTTTTTTCAACGACTTAAGAGGAGTGAGCTCGTATTCGAGCTCAAAGATTCGGGGATCCACTTCATCCACAATCTCCCGGCTTTGGAACTTCTCTTCAGCGGGCAAGGCTGCCGAGAAAGACCAAAGGGCCACGACGGAGATGAGAGCAACAAAGACCTTGGTAAAGAGAAAATTCAACCTTATCGCAATGGGATCAAACAGTTTGATATCAAATGAGAAGCGCTCACCTTCATGATTAGATAGAGGAGTTGGAGTTGGAGCTTGGATTGGATGTGAATCACCAGGGACGGTTGAAGCAACTGATGACCAAACCATCGGAGGCGATGCGTTTTATACTTGGATGACACTCTGAGTTCGTCTTCCAGGCCAACAACCATCCACGAGTCAAGTGCAAAAGTGCAATTGGGATGGCCCTTCTCGGTGGTAATGATGCGTCTTTCCGGCTGTCCTGTGATATTCGTCTCACATGATTTTCCTCGCCAACCCTCAAAATTTGTCTCTTTTCTCGGCTAAAAGTCAAGTTCTCACTTGCTTTGGTGGTTTGGTAGGAATCAAGTGTCAAACATTCGTTGATTAGAAGACATATAGTAGTAGTATCAAATGTATCTCGTTCCGATTGGACATGGATCATCTAATGTATCCCTTTGAAGCAAGGCACCCTTTGGCCACGAAATCTTTGTGTTTTCATGTCCAGAGCGAATCTAGAGGTCTTTTTCGTTCATGTGACCTGGTGTGAAAGAGAGAAAAATCGCGATGACAGTTCACAAATGCAAGAGCACTGTTGCATTCACTTTCAGTAGAGAGCGGATCAAGGCTATTCATTCTAGACAATCTGGGCCCAAAGTACGATTTTTAAGTTTTTGTAGCGGGTCTATTACAAAAAGCATTACATCAAGTTTAGTCGCTACATCTTCTTCTCCATCCAGTTTGCATGTAATGCATTCAGGAAATTGTTATTTGGTCTCCCTTCTTATTGTAACAAGGAACTATTTACCGCAAAGATGAAGCAATTATGAGCAGTAAATATCACATTGATCATAACGTCAACGATCGTTATAAAAAGTCCACGGAAGAAGCAAATAGGAAGTTCAGATTTTGCGAATCAAGTGAAGTTCTTCATGCATGATGCACCGCCTGTTTTTTTGAGAACATTGCGGACATAAGTTTGGTTGATGTTGACTAAAGTCAAATTCTTCTCGACGGAAAGGTATGTTACTCCTAATTTTCTTCCTAAGTTATTTCTTAAGGATATGTTTAGTGTCCATAAAGTGATTAGAGTTATCAAAAATGTATCCTTTTCAAGGATCATAACAGCAAAGTGATCAGAGTTATTAGAAATGTATCCTTTACAAGGATCATAACAACAAAGTGATCAGAGTTATTAGAAATGTATCCTTTCCAAGGATCATAACAACATGGATGATGGTTAAAAGTAAGAAACCGCGCTTTTTGTGCCATTTTAATCAATTGAATTAGCTGACAAGTTTGAGCCAGAAAAAGATATCAGATATGGTATGCCTGCTTGTTGGGCTACAAACTAGTCATAAAAAGATGAAGTTCAATCCCAAGAGTCCTTTTGAACAAGAAATGGTTGGTAATGAAAGTGAATCACCAAATTGAACGGGGAAAATTTGAAGGCACAATAGCCCTCAAAGATAACTTGTCAAGACCCGAGTCTCGCAAAATCTCCGAAGACCCTCAAACTTGATCGAATCTTACTAATGGACTCAATGACTTAAGGCGGCTTTACACTAGGATGGAAAACCCAGATTGATGCCTTTTGATTGATGGTTTGTCATTTCAATTACTAATGGTTTTCATTAATTATATTTGGTTACAAAGATCCGGGACATTCTAAACTTTCGTTCACGCGATTCCAGATTATTTTGCATTCAAAAGCTATTAAATCACATCATCATGAATGAGCACAGAAAAAAAGTTGTTACGAGGATTTTGTCTGGGGACTCTAGGTAATCCTCAACAGGTTGACGTCGAACAAGGCTCCTGAGCCCTAAGTCCTTCTGTACCAGGTCCCTCATAATGGTTTCGGGCATATCATGATCTATGGCTAACTTTCGAAAGCTGGTCTCTGGAGTGACTTCAATGGACTTCTTCACAACCTCAATGGTGTTCTTCGAGCCAGTCGAACTGAGGCCACCATTGAGCCTGTGAAGAAGTCCATTGAAGTCACTTCAGACCCAGCATTCGAAAGTGAGCCCGAGGCCAATATGAGGGAACTGGTGAAGAAGGACTCGGGGCTCCAGAGCCTTGTTCAGGGGCGACCTGTTGAGGATGGCTTGGAGTACCCTGCCAAAATCAGCGTGACAACTTCTTTCCTATGCTATGTGATTTGTTAGTTCTTGAAGCCAAAGTAATCTAGAATAGCGCAAACGAAAGATTAGAGTGACTGAGATCTAGGCATATCTGGAAAGTCAAGTTTACTCGTCGATACAGAAAATTGCATTTGATGCCAAATGAAAGTTTAAGACCAAATCATTTCAAAACTGCCTTCTTCAATTTTCCATTTTTTTTGAAAAAATGATATTTGTGACATAACGCAACCATGCTTGCATAAATGGTCTCTCGTTAACAAATTGCAAGGAAACTTTGTGAGGAATCAGGTCTTTTAGTCAAACCCAATGGATTTCTCAGGGTCATTTTGTTGCTTCTAGTGAAATTCTTTTCATTGAACAAACAAGCAATTTCAAAACCTATCATGCAAACTTTCCTTATTCTAAATGGCCAATATTCTACGATAATTTTGCGTATCATGGCCATACTTCTAAATTCCTGATAAAAATGGGTATTTTTTGCAAAATGTTGGGAATTTACTTAAGGTCAATACAATCCATTAGGCATATATTTTGAAAACGACAAATGTTATCAAATAACCGACATGATCCAATGAGATTCATTTTACCCAGGCGATGCTTACCCCAAAAACTTCAAGTTTGCTTCCGTTGTTAAAAAAAAAGAAAGAAAACTAATGGCCGCTGTTGTGAATAAGAGAGAACAAGAGAGAGTAATTTTGGCATCTTTTGAGTCGTTACAAGGACGCAATTGTGAAATGTTCTTCGTCAACGTATTACTAGATTTTCGTTATTGGTAATTTTGCTACTACTGCCTTGAACCCGGACGTATTTCCCACGTTGAATCCCACGTGAGTAATACCAACCAGAATACTTTTTCACGGCGGAAGCAGATTAAAGATATTTGATTCACCTCTTTTAATTGGTGAGTCCTAGGGTTGGAGGAGCCAACAGGACTAGCCATCATATCGTCCAATTTGTTCCGATAGGCCGTGTGTGTGTAATCTATTTACTTAAGGTTTGGTTACCGTCTTTAAGTTTCCTGTTTAGAAAGGTCAGGGATCTCTTTCATGCCAAGAAACTGCAATAACCACAACGGCCCACGTCTCCTCCCTAATTTACCTATATCTGGTTAAACTAACCTATCCTATACCAATCAAACCCCTAACAATTGGGCTTGAATGCAAGGCTCCCTTAGCTTGGGTTAGATAACCTTGCTGGCATAACATGGTTTTAGGGAAGAGTATCCGAAAAAAGGGCTCCGGAACGGGAGCTTCCAAAGAAAAAAACCTCGGAAACAGAAACTCCCTAAATCGATAAAAATTATTCTCTCAGAACCAGGTAACAAAATTTATATTAAAAAAATTAAAGTTGAAGTCAACTTTCTTGAAAGTTTTCCTTTACTGTGCCTATATTTTTTGAAAACTGAAAACTGATTTTTTTTTTCAATTCTAAAAAAACTAAACTTATTTTATTCAGCCCTAGTAATGCCTCTTATGATTTGAATATTTCCTTGAACGGCAATGCCATTCAACAAGTTGGATGGAAATACACAGAAACAGCAATAAGATTTTTAGGGCTCAATCACACGATACAAAAGACCCTTTATACCTTCTTTTTGGCCAAGCAAGCTTTAACCTCCCAATTACGGCAACTTTTGTTTAACGCTATGATAAATTCACGAATTGATTATGGGATTGAATACTTCAGCAAATCATCCGCAATAAAATCCCTGGAAACGGCACTAAGTGGGCGGGTCGTTGGACTGTGGGAGCGAAGAGGACAGACCTTTAAAAGGTTGGGTATTCTTCAAATCCAGGATCTAGCAGAGCTTAAAGAACTCAAATATATGTTTCTTTGCCTAAAAGATAGAATTCCGCCAATCCTTGATACAGTCTCGGCGAGAGTCAAGAGAGGTAATAAAATAGTATTTGATCTGCCGACCTCAGCTGGTTTCAAAATTTACCAAACTATATTTCCCCAAGGCTTGGAACGATTTCTTAATAGACAAATTGCCTTTATCACTTTCACTTGACGACTCGTTGAAACAATGGTGCGGGCGAATAACAAAATCAATCACTTCCTCATACCCTACCACATGTTGTATTAAAAACTGTTTTTCTTGTGCGCATAATCTAAATCTCCATTAAGCTAATACTCTGAGATTGACCGTGGTTTCATTGGCGGTGGACCCCTCAGGACATCCCAAAATTGAAAACGTTCTGAAAACCAGACTTGTCACCCTCAATAATTCCAATCGTATGCCTCTTGAAAACAAGCCTTATGGCATAAGAGGTGCATGGGCTCACTCTACCTTTCATCCTATTTTTATTCATTCCAACTCTGTATTACTAATATTTTCCAAATCGTCAGACCCAATACAATACAAAAATGATTGTTGAATTGTGCTTGGCAATGATATTTTCATGCGTTCAAAAATTTAGGTACTGTGGAAATCATTTGACTTGAATTAATGAGTTAATTACCAATGTAGCAGTAGTTCTGATGCAAGACTCGATAAGAACAACATTCAATTTACCTTTAAGGTCAATAAATATAAAGAACACATGGGTTTCATACATAAGTTGAAATAAAACAAAATTGAGAAACTTGAAGAAAATGACCAATCAAAAGTCACATTTCCCTCTAGAAATCGCATAAATTGCCACTCAACTTTATTCAGGGCATTAGTAAAGAAATTACAAATAATAAAATTACAGTAGTTCGTTCCTTTTTTCGAAAAAGGAACTACAATTCCATTACATTCTAAAATTGTTTAATTGTAACGACCCAAACACTAAAAGAATTACTCGTTACTCGTTCCTTTTTCCGCGTCTATGATGGCTTTTAATTTTTATTGTAAAAACCTTTTATTATAGAACGACTTATTTTTTGTTCAAGGGTTTCTAACCGAGGCTTGGGAATGATTCCCCAGCAAGTCATGTTTGATAAAAAGTTTGGCCCGATGATGAGTTCGAGTTTGCCGCTCTGAAACTTCCCTGAACGTAATGTAAAGCAGGTATCGATTTGAAAAATTGATCAAGATCGCGCTTAAAACTTAACAAAGGTTCATCTAAATCGTAGAATCGTCGAAGTGCTACTGGCAAAAGGTTGAACAGGACAGGGCCTCTGTTCAAGAAAACAGCGGCTTTAAGATTTTTCGAGATCTTATTGTCCATCGAATTCACTCGATGTCGAATTCTACAACTGATGCCTCTTCTATCGCTCAATGTGGGCACAACTCCCGGGAGTTGCAGGCATTTGGAACCTTGGAGGCATTTAAACATGTAGATAATCATATATCGCTCGTATCTTCTTTGAGTACTGTATAGTTCCAAGGATTTGAGCCGATCCCAATAACTTAAATGGCTCATGCCTGCAATATTTTGCGTGAAGCTCCTCTGCACTCTTGCAATTTTATTTAGACCTGCTGCGGTCATGTGGCCCAAACTGGGGATGCATACCCCAAGTGCGGCTGTACAATTGAGTTATATAAAGTTTTGATAGTAATTGAAAGTGCCCTGACTTTATCATTGTATCCGCAAGTTCCATGAAAATAGTTTTATTTTTTTCCTGTTTTTCTAGGTTGTTATTATTTCTAATTTTACTCCTGTTCAGAAGTTTTCGTGTTGAAAGTTTTTATTCTTGGAACTTCTAAGTTCTACCCACGCACGACCTAACCTACCCAAGCATAATAACACCTCGGGTCAAATGTTGCAAAGGACCCTAATCCTGTAGGTCTCAGTTAAAGAGGGTTTATAAATGTGCACACCGTTTTTGCTATTGGGATGTTAGGGTCAGAGCGACATTGTCCATTTATATTTCCGAAAGGCAATGTAATAGTCCATATCAAATTGGTTCGTGGTCTGTGGATGTGTCTAAAGGTCGGTCTAGTCTAAAAGTTTCCTTGCAAAAGATCAGGGGGGGAGAATCGAATCGGGAATCTCTCTAATGGGAGGACACTGCTCCAAACATGGTAATATGTGATATGTAGGTTCCGTTTGTTTGGACTCTTTCTTTCCGTACCTTTACCTTCATTCTCGTTTTCCATGTCTACTCATTATTACTATCTTGCTTGTCATGGTCGGTAGACCCATTCCCAAATCATCCGAATTATATTTAAGTTTCTACTCGGTGTTACAATTATTCCGCATATCTTTCAAAAAACTTGGTATTGTTCATAGAAAGAGTAAACTACGAGACATGCTCAGATACCTAGAAATGCCAATCAATACATACATGTATTCTTGTGAAGAGATGAATCAAGTAAAGGAATTCATTAAAAATGCTAACTGCAAATACGAAGTACATATACATGTGTTCATCTTTGGTTTTTAGGGGAAAATAGTATGCAAGTCATAATATGGAATATGATGTACAGGGTAAAGAGAAATGAAGGGCCACTGTTTGTGCCTACTAAAAATCCTTTCCACCACCCTCGGCATACTGTAGCTGAATTTTTGGATACGGCCGTCTCCCCTCCTCTCATTTGACCCGTCCCATCACGGTGGTCAAAAAGCTTTTTCAAGTGTTGAGAAAAATACTCGAATCCATCTTTTCCAGTTTTCAAGGAGCAACTTTGACCTGATTGATTCATCGCATTCTGGCTCAGATTAAACGCCCACATACCTATAAGTTTGGATATTTTTGGTCAACCTTAAAAAAGGCTTTTCAACCACTGTGGCAGTCGGCTCACTTGTGAGGCGAGAGGGGTAAGCTGATCATCTAAGAATCCAGCTTGAGTCTCAAATTTCCATTAAGACGAACATTTGAAAAACCTAACATTATACCATGATTAATCTAATTTTGGTCCAAAGGAGATTGGTAGCGCTCTAATTTTTGGCCATCCGAACACTGACTCTCAAAACCCCAGATTTTTGCCCTTGGTTTGGTCGGTTTTCTTGCATAAAGTTCTCTACTCACCAATCGTTTGATGATGGACACCGAAAGGCTCACCCGCTTTTACCCGGCCTCTTGGCGGTCATCAGTAGGGCCGCCCAAAACTTGCAGATAAATATGGTATTTTTTAACACAAAATTTGCATAAAAATAAACCAAATTTGCACAAAAAAATGCAAATTAACTTGCCAAAACATAGGCATCAACTAGTTCTGGAGGTCTATAAGGGGTATTTTTGCCCTCCACATGTAGATGAATGGGAAAATTGTATCATAATATCTTCCAGCACCTGGATTTGAAGGTGCTCTCTCTAAATAGCGAATTCTTGCCTTTTCTATGGTGCCTCCTGCCCTGATCAGTAGGGTTCGGGCATTGGAATTCTTTTTGAGGGCCAAATAATCACGAAAAAGTTTTTTGAGAGCACTCAAACAGAGTCTCAAACGTAAGGATTTAAGCCAGTTTAAAAGCAAAAAAGACACATAAGAAGACAACATAACACTACTTTTGCAAAAGTTTGAAACAACTATCACAGGTTTCAATGCATTGTATTACTTCAAAATTGTCCAAATCAAATGCCCTTAAAGTTGTCTGCTAACTTAGACTTCCAAACTAATACCCTAAACCATGCAGGCTTCTAGCTCAAATTTGGTTTCTTTTGGGTGAAGAGACCTCTCAAATGCAAATATTTTTATATTTTCTCCTTTGTGTGTAAAGTATTGAGATTCTAGTTGCATTTTCAGGAAAAGCTTGAGCTTTTGGCAACAGTACAATCAGGAATGATATGAGAATTAGAGAGCAACTACTTTATTGCAACAAACCCCAAAAGATTGGGACGATGCAGTATTCAAGAGACGTGAGAAGGTATCTTTTACAATATATCTTCAAAAATTTCCAAAAGCTTTTTCCTCAATCAGGTTATAAAAATCAATTGCAATGAATGTAAAGGTTTACAATTTTGAGCCCTCCAAAATATTCAGGCCATTCAAAACAATGAAGTACTTGCTTCTCCTTTGGGTTCCTTCAATGTTAGATTGTTAAATGGTTAAAATGTGTGTCCTTGATCCTCCATCTAATATGAGGTTGATTTGATACTTAGTTTACTTGTTACGTCAGTTCCCACCTTTTGTATGCATGTGTGAAACCAAGTTGGTTTTAACTGTTTTAACTTGATTTGAATAGATATCAGATATGAGCACAAGACGACCAAGTCCAACGTTTTGATAATCCCAAAATAAATCCTTGTTTAAAAACCCCACTACATTGAATTCAGATAAAAAGAGCTGTTTAAGATGAATGGAAAACATTGGCAGGAACGTACAAAACATAGAATTGACAATTATTCACAAGCATATAAGTTGCAGATGCAATATATTTGCAGAAAAATCTCGGATGTGCAAGTATTTTTGCAAAATTTGCACAATATGCAGGATGCAAGTTTTGGCCGGCCCTAGTCATCAGCAGGTCCATGGTCTTGGTTTTCCTCATAACAATTCCTTTCCTCATGACATAACAATGAGAGGGTTTCCGATCACTTTTAGGCTCAAGTAAGATCATTTGCAGTAAGGCAAGCTTGGGGTTCAAGGTCAAACAAAGTTTTGAAAGGAGACAAATAAGCCCTCGAGGACAAACATTATCAGACAGAGCCAAGGCAGCCCAGAATTTCTTTCTACTCTGTTTTTCCCCTAAATTTCGTCTAAACATGACCCAAAATGTTTAATTTCCCCCTAAGATTTTCGAGTTTAGATTTTTTCAAGGGTAAAATTTATGAAAGAAAATGTTTGCCCCAAAATGGCCAAAATAGTTTAAAACATAATTCAACCTGAAAATAATATCTTTCCGACCCCTAGTGATAACCACGAATCATGAATATCAGTCACAATGAAACCTTCTAACAAAATCAAGAGTGTTCCGGAACATCGGATTGCTTGAGAGGGTGAAAGAAAAATGAAATTTCGAATTCCCTTAAGTTGTATACGCTTTAAAAACCCTACCAACAATCCGCCCTTTTTATTTACTCAAATCACATTTTGAACTACGAACTACTACTTTAGTAGCATCTACAACCAGAACATCGTACCATTTGGTTAGATTAGGCATGTATATTATCAAACATAACAGTGCTCTAAGGATTCCTATGAACGGAATCTAGAAATTGTAAATGTCTACTTCGAAGCCCAGCGAGAGGTTTCGTGAAACATGTAGATAAAAATGGTCGTCTTGACATCTTCAGACTCCTTTCATGCCTCAGACTGCATGACTTCTTTCATGAGGATTACTATCAGGTGTTAAATTGCCCACGCCTAGGCTTCAATGCCATGTTATTTCGAGACATTTCGGGCAGCATTTCAATTTTCTTTCCTGTCTCTATCGACTACTCTTAAACACCGGGGGTCTCTGTTACTGTTGGTTCCGGTCATGTGTGGTTATGCTTCCACTGGTGGGTGCTGGCTTGAAAATATGATATTTTGGTGTAAAACTACGTGAACAGCCTCTATTTTGTAGAACGAACGAACACTTGGTCGCAGCGGGTCTTAGAAGTTTAGCTTTTTATTCCTTGGTATAATAACTACTACACTAAGAAAGAGTCATAAGTCAATAAGAGCTCGAGAGACACGTTTGTCAGTTTCTGCGCTCGCTTCACCCCGAGATCTCACTGTTTGTTTCAGATTTATGAGGCCGTGCGTGTTGGCGCCTCTGGGTATGAAGGTTGATGTTGATGCTCTTTGCTTAGTTACCCACACGCCATTGGATGTACAGTCCCTTGAAGGCGTCGAATCCGGCCAAGACACCGGCGCCAGCCACGCCACGGAGGACATTGGCTCCGGCTCCCTTCATCATGGCCATGAAGCCTTCGTTCTTGAGGATCTGCATACCGCAGTCCAAGGAGTTCTTGTACTTCACGGCGGCACCGGAGGTCATCATCATGCGACGACGGATGGTGTCAATGGGATAGGACATGAGACCGGCGGTCACGGTCACACCCCAGCCCAAGATGAAGGAGAGGAACACGCTGGCGTTGTCACCCAAAAGGATGGGCTTCAAGGAATCGTAAAGACCGAAGTACATGCCACGGTAGATGAAGATACCCACGCAGGAGATGACGAAACCGCGGTACAATCCGGCGACACCGTCAGAGGCCAAAGTCTTCCTGTAGACGTCGACGAGTCCGTTGAACTTGCGCTCGCCACCCTTCTTGCCGCTCTTGGCGTCGTTAGCCAAACGAGTACGGGCATAATCCAGCGAGTAGACGAAGGTCAAAGACATGGAACCGGCAAATCCTCCGGACAAGATGTTCTTGCCGAACTTCTCGACATAGGAGGCGTCCTTCTTAGTGGCGAACATGCTCTTGATGGTGTCCTTGAAGGCGAAGTTCAAGGCCTGTGTGGGGAAGTATCTCAACACATTGGCCAAGTTGCCTCGCCAGAAAGCGTACAAGCCTTCATTGGCCAAGGTGCGACGGGTGCAGTCCATGATACCGTTGTAGGGCTTGTCCAACACGCCTTGCTTCAACATCTCACCCTGGTTCTGGACCAACAGCTTGACACGCTCAATGGGGGCGGCAGCGGTCTTGGACACGCCTGCAGCCACACCAGACAGCATGAAGCTCTCGAAGAAGCTCAACTTAGCTCCACCTTTCTTGTCGGCCATCTTGATTTGGGATGCTTCAACGAACTCAACAGAAGAACAGCAAGGCAACGAGAAGACGGAGAGAGAGCTACAAAAACAAAATCAGGGCACACACCCATCAATCCTCCCATTCTTCCCTCCACTTCAATAACCATCATGCTAAGAGTCGTTCGAAAATGAGATTTCAACTTACTTGGGCAACGATATCGGCCAACGGATCCTCTGAGGTTCCAAAAGAGAATGGACAATGAGCTCAAGTGAAACTACTTCAGCAGAGCCGACTCAGCCAGGGACAGCGAGAGAGAGAGAGAGGGGTAACCCGGCCGACCACAAAGTACGAAGGCACGAAGGCACGAAGGCACGAAGGCACGAAGGCACGAGGGCAATAGTAGCTGGGAGGCCGACGACGGCCCAGAGCACACGCACTGTCAGCTGAATCAAGATGGAGGCCTCCTCGTGGATCACCCCCTAGACTAGGAGAGAGTGACCTGGGCTCAGCTTAGAGGGAAACTTACTACCACCCCGCGGGCAGACGATGGCACGCCTGTTGGATCTCGAAAGGCGTCGTGTTCCTCGAGTCAATGGACGGTGGGACATGTCACATCCTGACCTAATAATATCGCTAGCTGAGAGTTGATGGCATGCCTGAAGGGTTAGCTTGATTATTGGATACCCATTATCTATACAGTCAGCGATGGGTATCAAACTCAAATGTATGCCTTGAAATCCGCATCGCTGAATCATTTGAATTGTCAATCAACCCATGATTCGGTTAAATCAAATTAAAAATCGCCATCACTGGGAAATGAACGTGAATTAGTTTGTACAAAAATCATGGTCAGTTCATGTATTTCCCACTGGGCTCAAGACTTAGAGCAGGGTCAGGATTGGCTTTGGACGATATTAGCCACCCTGTTGGACGTCTCTGAAGTTTGGCCGAACTTGGCAACATGGCCGCCATACGAGGCTGTAATGGCCGACAGACATGGCGCTTGCACTGACGCAAATATTTTGTTTTATGGAAAGTGGGATCCGTTCGGTTGTTCTCTATTTTTGGGGGGACACTGGTTAATGTTAACTCTTAGAAATAGTAAAGAGTAACACAAGATGTCAATTTGGCGTGCTTCAAGACAAGTGTTTTCTGAAATACGAGTAAGTTGTGGAAGCACGTGTTCCTGGTAAAAATTTCTCAGTGAGGAAAGACGTCATATGCTCCATACACTACCATGAAGAAATAAGCTTGGCCAAAGCGTAGGACTGAAGACCAATGGGCGAAAATGGAGTAGAAACATATTTAACGAAATTCTATGATGCGTAGTAGGATGGTTTTAAAGCACATTTTGTTGCGATTCCAAAGGCTCATGGGCATGTTCTTGTTGAAGGCTAAGTAAGCGGTTATTTGAGGTTGGGATCAGAAAATATCTGAGCATCATCTAATCTGTCAGTCCATAAGATTATATTTTTTTTTTTGAAAAGCCAACTTCTGCCAAGAAAGGAGGACCTTGGTGGCCATTTGACCGAACTGACTTCAATCAATTTGGCAAAACTGGAAAAGGCGAACAGGGGGAAAAGCCCAAAGAGCTGTATCGTGAATGTCCCGGCAATCGGCAATTATTGTACTGGGTCGTTCCATGCTTCTCTGATTGTTGATCTGAGGTCACAAAAGCCATGTTTTCCGCCTTGTCAAACAGGGCATGTCTCCATTTTATATATTTATTTTAACACCGCATTGTTGTCGGACTAGAAGCAGTGCCGAAGCTCAAACAGAGACAAAGAGGGAGATGTCAATTCTTCGATGAAGTTTGCCACATGATCTCAGGTCAAAAAAAATTATTTTATTAGACCGAAAAAATAATATTAACAGTACAGCCATTTATTTTCATCTATTTAGTTCATACACCTTGCTTCATTAGCGTTTCCCCAGACGATTGGGCTCAATCACTAACATAAATTCGCCAGAGCCATTATTGTTTGTTCGCGCTTTTACTTTACTCTAATACCTTTAGTTTCTTTTCATCTTGCAATTATCAAGATTGCATTTCATTAGCGACTCTACTTCTTGTTATGCTATTCAGATGCGTATACGAATTGGAACTTACAGTTCGTTCCTTTGACTGGGAACGGAACACCTCTGGTTTTGCGTTTTATTTTTAACCTATTGATGGGAAATTTATGCAAAGCGTACTTTCAAATCAGAATCGAATTTTGATTTTCACGCCATTGAAAATAGAATGGTTCAAAAGTAAAAGAACACAAGTTTCTATTGTTAATTCATGCCACTAAAAGAAATAAATGATTCATTCACAGTTTTGGATCTTTTTTGTTCTGTTTTCATTCATTTCTTCAGTTATATTGGTCAAACATCAGCTTGAAATGTCAAGGCCTTGAGCAGCCACTATTTTAAGTTAAGAACAAGAGTAACACGGACTTGATAATTTTCTCAGCATTCATTGAGAATTGTGTGCCGGACATTCAGGATATTGTTTTTGAGGACCTTGAAGTTGTCTTATGTAGGTGATTGATTGCTTTTTGTTTTTGTGAGGTTAAATGGAAAATATACGGCTGGTCTGGGTTACTGATTGGTTCATGGAGCAAAAATGGAGACAAGTTGTCGCGACAAAGTTGTACCATGCACAAAAATTGGACATTTTCAGGCTGGGGTCATCAATTTCCAAAGCTATGGCCATGGACCCCTAGCTTTTTTGGCTTTCTTCCTCTTTGAATGCCTTGCCTTACTTACCTCTTTGGATTTAACCCGCCACTTTCTGTAACTCAGAGCTTGAGTAGAATAGCACCATCAGAAATGCCCCATTGCGGCCAGATTGTCGTGATTTCGTTTCAACTTGAGGCCATATGTTCTAGAGCAAACGATATTTTCTTATTGAGGCACACTAATAACATCGGTGTCGGAACTGCTCAAAAATAACGGTTCATAATGTTTTGAAACACAACTTATCTGATTATAGAAATGTTATTTGGATCACAGTGCGTGTCTGTTATATTATAGGTCTCCCCTCAACACTCGATATCGGGGTGTAATGCTTCCTTTTTTTCTATTTTCCTTCACTTTACAGGTGGGCCCCCAAACTCCTCGAAATCAACAACCTCTCCCATTCCTGGTCGTGTGCACCCATGGAACAGACTACCCACATCAGAAACCAGAACATCTTGGGAGCCTTCAATATCTTGATTGTGTGGCACAAAGTTCTCGATAAATGTTGAGAACATCAAAACAAATGATCTATTGATCTCAATCAACTGCTAACTAGAAACTTTCATCTCATTCGTGAGAGCTGTTCCATTATTACGGATAGAAGTAGCACACTCCATTCAAGGTTGGAAAGTTGGCAAGACAAAATGCGATGAATGAACGATGCTTTGTTTCATGAACAAAATAATCATGGCCATAATTGTTATCGAAAAGCCAAAAGATTAGCGGTAAAGTTGATTGATTAACTGAATAATTTCATAACTTTTTATTTAGAAGCCCGGACTATACCTGGACGGAACCAATGACGAAATCATTTTCCTGTTGATAATCCTAAAGCAGGAGGTCTAAGACGACAGATATTATTAAAGAACTATTGATCGGGGTCAACACATTTGGCGTTCGCACAATTACCGTGTGGAAAACATCAGTGGCCCTCAGCACCGTCCCAAAGGCCTAGTTACAAGAGTTTTGGCCTAGGCAGTCACCAGAGCTCTTGGTTACATAAAGTTACTTGAAAAAACAAAACAACGTTTTTCGACAATAATGCTCCATTATAATTTGAGCATGTTTTTTATTGTCCTGTTGTGGCCATTGCGCATAAGAAATGGTCTAATCTACAATGAAATTTACCCCCTCCTCAGCCAATGAGGCCCAGGCTACTCTGATTTCGATTGAGTTCAACCCTCGTTATTGGCACTGACTTGTTTAATCTTTTTTTATGAAACTGGTTGTTATTGCTTTTGAAGGGCTTGATTTTATTAGTACAATATCGTTCAGTTAGAATCTGGGACGCTTTTGGATTTCCATTTTCCACGTGACTCTGTAAAAATAACGAAAGGTTGCGTGAGTACGAGAACAAAGAAACCATTTCATTAATCCAATCAAGTGACCGTTACTTAGTTTTCTTTTCATTTCAATGGAGAGAACTAACTCTAAACCTTGAAAAAGCTAAGGTATATTGGCAATCGCTCTTTCTTGAGGCTCTTCGTTTTCCTTATCGCCTTGGCAATACATGTTTAGTTTTGAACTTTCAACTTTCAGATAAAAATCCACCCTTGTAAATGTAATGTACGGTAGCAAATTCTAGTACCATTTCATCTTGTAAATTTTGGGAATTTGTTAGCATTTCGACCCACTAGAATCAAAGCTCGAAGAAGGTGGGGGAAAGTGATACAGGGCGGTGATACTCTTCTGAGAGTACAGAAGAAGGAGAAAATTATGTAACGCCTACTCGCAAAAAAGCTTACAATCTTAGAAATTCCCGTGGAACCCACGGCAACCTTTTAATTGCAGTTAATGCTTTAACATTTACCTATTGTCACATTCAATTCTCTTTAATGATATATCGTTCTTAACTGTTTTCTCTACTGCAAACCGTGCCCAACTGATAAGTTTTCAACAATTGGTGTTCCCAAACATAACATCGCTTGATTTTGGTTCCTATCTATGTGCTTTATATTCCCAGATGCGAAACGTATCGGAAATAGACAATACATCTTGATAAGGGATATTGGAAATTTGTAGAAACAGGCTTGGGGTACACAGACATATGGGAGCAAGTTTGATTAGCACCCCAGGTAGCAAACAAGATTTGCATCAACAATGGCAGTGTAGGCCTAAGTATTGTACAAGCACGGAAGTAATTGGATTGCGATAGGAAATTTTTAATGCGATCATAGTATCCAATCAACTTCTTGACTGTGCCTTGCCTTAGATTTTCATCTTTTGGTCTCATCTTGAGCTCACAAACAGGATCGCGACGATGCAGAACGTGTATTTCCTTCCCAATACCAATCGTTACTCTATAGATCTACTTATTCATCCCCATTCATTGTTATTCCAGTCTCATAAGGAAGGAATATTGTCGTTGTTACCCGTGAATGTAAAAGAGGAGACAAAAAAGGTTCCAAAATATCAAAGTTTTGTTCATCGACACTCCATTATTCTTTAAACGATAACCCAAAGAACGTAGGTCAGTTCAAATCAATGCATGATGCTGTACTTAGTCAAGGGACGTCCAAAGAACCCATTAAATATGATCATTCCCTGTTAAGAAGATGATAGAGCATACATAAACGTAGAATATAATAACAGTGACAATTGGAAGAAAATATTAGATACCCGATTCAGTCTGGATTTCGTTAGGTTCAAGATTAAAGATTAAACGATTGCGTGTCCTGAGTGTTTTTTTTTCATTGGATATTAGAAGCGCTCTATTGAAGTCAGTGATCCTCGATTTGGCAAACATCACAAACGTTTTGTCTTGCTTCAAAGGTCCACTGTGGATTGATTATTTGAAACGTCAAAAACTTGGTGGGTTTTATCAACATTAGCACAGGCTTAGAGAACATCCCCAACATTGACATGACTTGACTTGCTTACTGCAAGTCCATCAGCCTACCCAACAAATAACATCATGCGCCCATTTTCAAGGTTTTTCGTCACGTGCCTTGCTCCTTACGTATATACATGATATCCTCCTTCCCTCCCAATGTTCTCACCTCTCACGCTCTCAACTGACCGACTTTCGAAGGCAAAAGGTCTTCTAAGGATTCTTTGGCCATAGAAGGTTTCTTTCGTCATGGCGGAAATTAGGGATGGAACGGGGATATTTTTAGCGGAACTTTGTCGAGAAGAAAAGAAACGACAGTTCGATGAAAAAGATTTTAAAGACAGAGGAAGTCAACCTTGCGTCTCTCATCTAAAAGGGCTGCACATTGACTTGTCTGCAAAGTAAAGCGCCCACTTGACATATTTGGAAGCATATTGACTGAAACCTTTCCGAATAGTCCAATATTATCAATTATTCATCTCTATACTCGTGCTTTGAAAATCCGAATAACTACTTTTAGTTTTGCAAGAACATAAATCAATCACATAGGAAAAAGATCCCCCACTTGAGAACAATTTCAAATTAGGAATAGGAACAATCCAAAGGATATCCGAACATCGTTGTTGCCTTTGGATAAAACAATGATAACAACTAGTATCGAGTGGAACCGAGTTTCGGATAAAACTGAAGCGAGCTTCACTCTATCGGTACTCTTGCTACCACAACAATTTATTTCAAGGCATTAAATCGCCTAGTCGACCCTTCGATCTGGAGCAAGATGGAGCCTCAGTTGCGTCCCCGATACGAATATCTTGGACATGGAACGTGGGGACGTTCCTCTGATAGTGGGATCGATAGTGAGCGGTCGTCGACTCGAAACTCGGATTGTTTCAATTCCTTATCTTCGGGGACCTCTTCGAACCTCTTTAGAAGTGGAACGTGGACCCAGCAGAAATTCTACGATTTGGAACAGTTCAGATCGGGAACGATGGTCTCCAGCTTATCCTCCAGTCAGATTTCGATGTCGATCTATGAACCTCCGATAGAGGAGGATTTCTTTACCCAATCGCTTCAATTTGGAGCTCATCTTCAATCCACACTGGATCTGGACTCCCTCAAGCCAAAAACCAATGTCAGGATTTTGGATTATCATCGGAAGAAAAAGCAACGTCGTCAGATGAGGGACAAACTTCGATCGGCCTCCAGCCTGTGCTTGACCACCCTGGATGTATCTAAAACCGAATTACCAGAAGAAGATATTCCCCAGGAGTGCCAAGATGCGTTGCAAGCCTTGGATTCAGCTCTGGAGCAAAACGAGAGCTCTCCAGCACTTTCTCCGAGTCTTGACCATGAGACCAATCCCCAATACATGATGGATGGCGACGTTGGAATCAGACGAAAATACAGCTCAGAATCTTTATACAATTATGGCCCTTAATGAAATATATTTTACAGAGTTATTGGCACCGAATCTATTTGATTTTTAAGCCAAAGCCAGCTTGTTTTTGCAATCCTAGAGAGTTGTCTGCCAGTTCTTCTGGTTCTACTAGTTCTTTTGCCAAGAATGATTACGTGTGGTCTACAATTTTACGACACACGTCTGACGTCACATTGCCTCGTAGCAACATTTTCTCTCATATATTTTCTTGGAAGATGGTGGAATACATTTCTTTAAAACGCTTCAATGTTGAACTGTCTCCAAGTTCCATATGTTATAACAGTTTGAACGATTCCGCTTTTAAAGGAAAATGACTATTTCAACGAGGTGAAGAAAATTCAAGATTGACGTCGGGCTAATCAGTTATTTCCGATCAAATGTGAGCTGTTGCTATTGAAAGTTTCGTTTAGGTCCAATCAGCAATCAACCATTAGCTAGACGCTTGGGAAATTCCTTGTGGAACCATGTGTTGGGAAAGTATCGTGGATTGGTTCAAAAATGCCTGGTCCCAAATATACTGCCTCATTGGAACCATTTCCAATTGGTTGGTGGATTGTGTGTTCCAAATACAAAATGTAACCATGTCCATATTCGTGGTCATCGAGTTCCTGGTGGGTGCCTTCCTCTTTGCCTTGTTCCTCCTGGCTCTTTGGATTGTGGGCAAGATCCTTCGCTTCATCTGGTACTGCACTGGTTTCATGTGCGTGGCTCAAAGCGTACCGGTTCCAATGGGCCTCATTGGATCGCCACCACAACCGCCAGTCCACGCCCAACCAGTAAATCCCAATCCAGGGGGTCATCATCATCATCACCATCATCACAATCATAATCATCATAACCACAATCATAATCATCAACCCCACTTGGGAAACATGCAACCGGCTCTCCCTATCCCGATTCCCAATGCTCCCATACCAAACATTATTCACCAACCACCCCCCGTAAGTAATCCACGAATGTTGACATTTTCCCCCAACCCGTTAAAAACATGCATTTCATTTTTGTTCCAGCCTCGACCAATCAACCCTAACATACCGTATCGACACAACGATCGAGACGTGTTGGCTCACGATCATCCCTCGGGAGCAAATCGCAACCCTGGTCCACCTCTTGATCCAGCCAATCGTCCAATGCTGGTCCCGGGACCGCGAACCCCTTCTCCGGGTTGGAACAACGAAAATGACCCGCTTAATCAAACATACGACTCTGACGAAGAACCGGAGCCTGGCCTCCAGGCGAACCCTGAAGTAAACCCTCAAGCGAACCCTGAAGTGGAGGATCAGGGACCTCATCCTAACCATTGATATTGGTTAAGATTTTATCCTTGAAGACTAATAAACACTTTGACGAGAAAGAAAAATGGGCCTAGATTAAGAACCAGAACAGAGGATGTTCGTTTATTTTTAACATAAATGGAATACTGAAATTTTTCGATGAGGCATCAAACAATCTCCGGAACAGAACAAAGGCCAGCAGTAATGAAGAAACGATAGGATGTCTGTAGTTAAGGGGGCTCTTGTTCACCCAAAGGAAGACAAACGATGTCTGATTGCAACCTGCATGAATGGCACAGACATTTTTTTCGACTAAACTCGGGAAATGCCCCTTAAATCACACAAAAAAGAAACCAATTATTCGGCTCTCTTGTGATTTATTGATTCTTTTTCATCCCACATGGTGTGTTTCTTTTCCGCCGTCTCTCCAGATCTTCCTCGGCATTGCGAAGGAAAGGGCGAGGATTCCGTGTGCATTTCGTGTGCATCACAAATAAATGCTAGGTGACACGAAAGTTTGTCGTGGAGGCCGGCTTAATTAAAAGGCGATCGATTTCGACATTGGCTGACAAAGTGGACTTCCAAACGGTCCCCTTAAATTGGAATATTGTTAATCTACAAGCAAGTCCCACGTTTCACATGTGACAAGCGTGATAAAGAATTTTCTGAAAATTCTACACCAAATCCTTGGAAATCATGCAACCTTGAATGACTGACTGTGAGTGTGTGTGTGTGACTGTGTGTGTGCGTGTCTGTGTGTACCTATGTCCACCCGATCGTGAATCCGTCCGTCGTCAGTCTTGCTTGTACGTAGAGGCCTTTTAAGTGAGCAACGGCAACAACACAACGTAAACCGTGTGTAACGACCACGACAACAACGGAAGTTCACTGGAGATTGAGAGATGATAGTAGTCGTCCTCCCGGTAAAGTGCCTTTTTCTTGCCCATTGACGATTTTTTGCGGTTCGGGACTGCCCAATTGGCGATTTGTGAGAGTCCTGAGTATTCGGGTTTACCTTGTCGGAATATGGATTCCAAGGAACTGGAGTTTCATGAGGTTGAGTAACAGACGGTGGTGGTGGTAGTAGTAGTAATAGTAGTAGTAGTAGTAACAATAATAATCATGATTATGATCGTAATCTCTTGACGACGTGGTAGGGAATGGTTTATGAGGATATTGATGTATTGATGAGAGACCAATGAATGACTTTTGCTTCTGTTTGAGATTTTGTTTCCTTCAAGCCAAACTAATGACAGCGTCCTCCTGGTCGGAGCTATTGCCGTCATCCACAAGACCGTAGTGCTTGAGGATATCCATTTTGCACATGGGACAAGTCCGCTTCTCGAGGAGCCATTGGTCGATACAGGTCTTGTGGAATTGGTGCTTACACGGGAGGATCCTCACCACATCAGCCACGCGATAGTTTTCGATGCAGACGGCACACGTCTCGGAGAAGTCTTTCATCTCCAAGTCATCTTTTTTGAGCACACTGGTGGATATGATGGAAAGAGCCCGTTTGGCCTGAGAGCAAAGTTTCCGTTCCAGTTGGTCTTTGGCATGGATGTATCGGAATCTCTGGATGTAGTAGAATATCAGCCAGGCCAACGAGATGATCATGAGGACGATGAAAGACACGGACACGAGGAGCACAGACGTCCGCTTCTCGATGAAGAAGATATCGTTATCCTGGAGGGTCATGTTCCAATTCAGGAACGGATTGTCTTCGCGTTGCTTGTTGAAGATGTACGCAATGTCGTCCCAAGACAAGGGAGGCGTGCAGTAGATGGTAGAAGAATTTTGGTTGCCCCTCGAGGAGCGACATAATGAGCCCTCTTGGAGGGTGATGTAGACCTTATCGATCTTACTCATGAGATCCAAGATCTCCTGGCCTTTCCAATGATACGTGAACACAGACGGGATGGAGAAGGTCTCTACTTTCATGGACTGAAGGGAACCGCCCTCCTCGTTATCATAGACCAAGATTCCAGCCGCTCCCAAAGCCAGAATGTTGGAGATCTTCTTGTTGAAGGTACACTTGCCTCGCTTGACGATCGCGATCCACGGGTCGCCATGCGGCGGGAGCTTATCATGCTGAAACGGGGGATCGCACGCACTTTGATCAAATGCTTCCGGATTGGACCCGGACACTGGGTTGCTGGACAGAACCTCCACGGCCACGCCCGTGGCCTCGCGGATGCCCGCACTACTGTAACGACCCGTTTCGGTTCGTTCCGTGTGCCAAAGCTTTCGCTCAGAGTCCAAATAGGATATATTTAAGTAGGCCATCCGGTAGGAGGCCGTGAGACCGTTACTCAGGATCCTATCCCGGTCATCGAGGTCCGGAGGCCCAAAATGGGCTCCCCAGGAACCACGAAGCTGGCCGAAAAGCACTAGTACTCTCCAGAAGGTGAGCATATTCAAATTGTTATTATGATTTCTGGACAGATCTGACATTTTGAAGACGGTAAGTGATTTTTTGTTTGTTCTAATGTTCGCTCGTTGTACTCGTTCCGAGGTATTTTCCAATCTCGCCCTATTTTCCTCCCCCAAAAGTCTGTTTGACGTGAGAATTGGGCACAAGGTCAAGACGACAGAGGAGGCACGAACTGAAGCATCATTTTCGTGAACAACGAACAGTCGCACTTTCCACTTGTCTCACTTCCTGGACCAGAAATTCCAGAAATGGCGAAAACGAGGAACGAGGTAGCACACAATGCACACTGGTGGTGGATGCTGATGCTGTTGATGAGGAAGGAAATCCGTTTTCAGCATCCCTCATCCCTTGATTATCTTTGGCTTGATCACTTGAACCATCTCTACCTTCCCTTGTTCAACCACCAGGCGAAGCACAAGTACTGGAGCACCACCAACTCTGGATCCTCCGTCTTCCTCTTGGCAGCCCAAAGTGCTATTGATCCCAACTTGTTGTAGTCGTCGTTCCCTCTCGTCCGTCCGTAGGAGTGCAAATCGTACATGGCATGCCTCTTGCACACGGGGACGGCAGGACTCCCCATCCACCAAGTGAGTCGTCGGGTCGGGGAGGCACACCGCAACGACTTGGCATGGAGTATGTGTGACTAAGAAAAGTAAGTGAGTAAGTGAGAGTGGCTCCGCCTGGTTTTTCTCCGTATCTCTGACGTCCACCAGACTCAGAGACTCGGGAACTCGGGAATCGGGATGGGTGGGTGGAAATGTTAGTCAGGCACAGAGTCTCAGGCCACAAGAGGGCTAGAACAGCGACGGTAGAAGGGTTGGCCCGGACTGCAGCCCGAATGGACCAGAAGAAAGGTGGGTCAGTCTAGAGAGAAACTCCGGTTTGGACGAGGATTTGTGAGTGTCGGGCGGGGGCGAAGGCTCCTTTGTACCTAATAATGCAACTATTAGGGTGGTTGGTTCTTCTGGTATGGCGCAGGGTCCGCTAAATACAAAGGGCACTTGACAGAAGGGGTCGATCGAAGGGGGAAATGAGATGTGAGTGATGGTTGCACGGCGTTGGTAAAATCCCAGGAAGGACGACGACAACGAGTCAAGTGGTTAGTTAGAATTACAGATGGCAAAGCAAGGAATACACGGAGAAGGCCACGGGGGATGATGACGTGAGAATCCTTGGGTGACAAACGGAGCTGAAGCGAGCGACATATATATATACACATATATTGCGCTGTTGTGCTGCTGGATCCAGGATTCACTCCACGATGAACACGGAATAAACGAATAGACAGGAAGGGAGATTTTCTTGACACGACGTGACGGCGGTCGAATAAAATCCGCTGGTTTTTATTGGCGAACGAATTCATAATCGCTTGGAAAAATGGACTTGCATTCAGTCATTGAGAATGGCGATCCATTCCAGTGGAAATGTTCAGTTTATGCATGCAGTTTGTGAGAGGATAGAGGTGTGCGCATACCACAAAGTGGGATGGATTTAAGACGAATAGGCTTGAAGAAGGAATGATCCCCATGATATGCACACTACTAGCATCGAGTGAAGTGGTTCCGTTTCTCTAGATTGATTCTGAATTGCATGTGTAATAGAGTAGAGAAGGATTGGGGCGCTAATCTCAGATTCAAATAAGGCCACCTTTGTCAACTAGTTCAAGGGAAAATCCCCGCGAGATTTGAATCCTTCAGTCGCCCTTGATGAGGGGTGAAAAGATTGGCATCCACTTTTCGACCGGATCAATCATGTTGATATTGCGCTCAGGTCCACTTCTAGGATTTCCCTGCAGATTCAAATCGTAGTGGGCACCGAGTATCTCATTGAATTGATTAGGCACAACTTTGGCCGAAGCGGTGCAACTGTGTAGTGTGCAGGCTCGAACTTGATTCTTCTCGCTCAATTCGTCTCGTCTGATGAGATGTTCACGCACCGGAGTTTGTTCAAGATAACAAATGTACCGAATCTTCACCGTTCTTCAATTGAATTTGACATTTCAATGTGTGAACGGTTCGGAATTTGCTGTTACTCGCGACCGATAGCAAACTTGAACCGGAGCATTCAATGCTGGTTTGTTTTTTAAGGTCAGGCACTCAGGAATTACTACATTACACGACATCGTACCTCACAGAAAGAGAGAATACGTTTATTACACGCATTTGAATTTGCTCAATTGATTTCTGAATCGGTTTCACAATCAACGCCCAAGAAGCGTCAGGGAAAAAGTAATTTTGGCCGTGCACCCTGTATTTCATATACAAAGACAATTCAAAGGTGAATAATCAGACACATCATGTGAGCTGAGTTTCTCCCAACTCGATGAAAGGGACATACCCGAATGATTATGTCATAACCAGACACACCCAATCTCTCAGATGAGTATCACAAAGGCAAAAGCTTTTTAGTGTGTCACGAATGGATGGAGGGATTGGCAACCAGTTTCATATAGGTATTCCTAGTCATGTGCGTCGAGGGCTTAAAGCCTGTCTCTTGATTTGGAATGATTCGTGTGAAACGTCAGTAACATACAAACTAGCACATAATAGTCGAAAAACGTGACTGACACACGAACTTGACTGATGTCTTCATTTCGGGGTGCATTCAAAGAGCAAAGACAAAGTAGCCGAACACCTCGTCTTGGCTGAGTACATTTCAAGTAACTTGACGCTCAGTTCCTGGTTCGGGGGCATGACTTGGCAATTTATTGAATCAAAAGCCATTTGGAAACAGTTCTCCGATAACGTTTCTGTTTCGCGCAAACCAATACAGTCAATCCCCTTCGGATTCAATTATCGGAGATCCAATACGCTTTCAATCCTCTTCCATTTCGTTGTGAACTTCGGCCAGATGCACCCGGAGCTCGTGACGATTCGGGAGCATTTTATCACACAATTGACACTTGGGGAACACGTTGTTATGCACGGTGGACACGTGGATTTTGAGCCTGTCCAATGATGGGAATTGGGTATGACAGGACCCGCACGAGTGCTCCCATTGGTCCCTGGGGATGTGAACCTGTTCATGAAATTTCAGTCTGTTCTGGTCCAAGAAGCATTTGCTACAAATCGAGCACTTGTACATTGGCACTACCAAGTCTTCGGATTTTAGCCCCCCCGAAGGCGCGGGAGTAGTAGGAGCATTGCTGCTTCGAGTCTTGGGTCTCGGACGGGTTCGGGTGGAAGGTGGAAAGCCTCCAAACGAGTGGCGATAGATGTGGTCCTTGAAGCTCTGGACTTTATTCATGCGCTTGTGACAGGCTGGACACTTGAAGCGAGCCTCCTTGTCGTGCGTGAAAGTATGTTGGAAGTACTTCCACACCCCTTGGATGTTGATGTTACACAAGGGACAAGGGAGCACGATCTTGGTCTTCTCTTTGAATCCTGTTGGGATTTCGATGTTGGGGGCAGCGTGCGAAGCGTAATGTTGCACAAATTCCTGGATGGATTTGAACACTTCGTTGCATTGCTCGATGTTGCAAACTCGATGGAAGCCGTGATAGTGGTCCACGTGCATGGAGAGCGAAACGTACTCTTGAAAGCATTTGTTGCAATACTCGCATTGAAACGGTTTCTCCAATGTGGCCATCTCGTTGGTCTTGTAGCCACTATTCAAGATCCCGCCTTGACTGGCCTTGCCCAAGGCCGAACTCGAAGGTATGAGTGCCTGACAGTGAACGCTTTGAATGTGGTTGCTTAGCATATGGAAATAGTCATAGGAAGCCGTGCACTCACTGTAATAAGAATGACAATGAGTTGGGATCCAAGGAGGTGACAACTCAAGTACATAAAGTATTTGATCACCAAATCGTATATGGCAAAAGATGCGTATGAACGGAAGAGATCAGAAGATTAAGATTGACTTCGATCTAATTTTGACGCATATCAGTTGTCAACGGCCTCATTGACGTTCAACTTAACCTCAATTTTGTTAAAATACTGTTTTTATAAATATTCATTTAATATTGAATAATGAAAAAATAATTATTTAGTAAATAATTAACGGCTAATAATTTCCCACATAAAGCTTTGGAACTTTTCCAATAGGATTGGCAAAATTCGAGTCATTACTTTCAATTGGTCTTGAAAATCTAGATGATGATAAGAAAAAATCCTTCCCCATTTGTAGCCATGAAAAAGTGCAAGAAAATCCAATTACCTGCACGAGAATCGGGCGCTGGCCCCAGGGATCTGTCTTTGGTATTCTTCGGCCACGTGCTTGGACAAGAGGATTTGCTGGCGCAATTTGGCGCCCAAGAACAGGCGACAATCCAAGGCGTCAAAGTCCGCGGTCGAGAAATGGACCGTGTGGTCTTTGACGGTACGCGTCAATCCGGCCAATTCGTCCTTGGTTACAAAGATCTGCGGCAAGGCCACGTCTGTTTGCTCGGACGGGATCTCGGCCGCAAATGTATTCGTGGTCTTCTCAATCACACCCGTGGAGGCGTCAAAGGTCAAGGTGATGACCCCATCGGCTGATTCGGCGGGTTGACCATCCACCGGGATCTCAAAGGCCTCCTTGACACTGGCCAGATACGTCTTGTCCAACTCGACCCCAAAATCATAACCAATAGCCAAAGCATTGAAGGCCGCATCTGCCGGATCCAGCACTTTCAAGGTGCATTTCTTCAAGTTGAGAAAGGCCGTCAGGGAATCCACTTCCTCGATGTTAAAGGCCAAACACGTGTCGGCATCCAAGATCTTCTGTCCCAAGACAAACGTGTCCAGGAAGCCTTCGGTCGCTCGGCGATATTGACGATACAAGGTCTCGATATTCTCCATGGCATCCACGCACTTTTTGCACAAATAACTGCCGTAAAACGTGGGCTGAACCTCCTGCTTGACTAAGGTGCGAAAGATCTCAAAGAGGCTCTTGCCGGACTTGGTAGTATCTCGGTACAAGTTCTTGTAGCGACCCTGGTTCTCCTTCAAATCCAACAACTCCTGACTGCAAACTACGCAAATCTGGTCTTTGCACATCTCATAAGGCTCATCTAAAACCAAGGCCGAGGGCATGTTGGGCCTTCGAGGCTTCTTCGGATGAATGCGGTCCATACGAATGGTGCGTTTCCCTTTGATTCGGAACTTTTCGTTGTTCAACAAATGGTCATAATTTCCGATGGTCTCATCATCAACATCAACATCCTCTACTTCATCCTCATCCACAGGGTCATCGCGTTCGTCCTCACTCCGAGTATCGCTCGTTCTGCGGGTTCGTTTACGGTTAACGGGATCTGGGAGGCGAAAGGCTTCGTCTAAGACCTCGTCGACATCACGAGCGGCATCAGCGTCTTCGTCATCTCCGGTGGAATCCACGGATTCGGGTTTGAGGCCGCGCTCATTCAGATCGCGATAGTTGACTCGATTACGAGTCCGTCGCTGCGGGCGTTCGGATGAGAGGGGCGGGGCCTCAGGCTGAGTGGGGGGTTCAGGCGAGGACGTCTGGTCACGCGGGAGGCCCATAATGACCGGGTTTCACTTCGCACCACGATAGAAAATGAAACCTGCGTTCTCTGTTAGTTTAGACGCGTCCCTACAAGAATAGCTTAGATGTTATTTTGAGGGAGAGGTTTGTTATGGGAAGTTGTTCAGTGACGCCAGACTATAGGAAGTATGCAGGTCAAACACGTTGAATCATTCACGGCAACACGTGACAGTTTGGAATCAAAAGTAAGTTTCTTTGACATAGAAGATAGCTAAGAAGTGTAGATGTTTATACCCGTTGATTTTTCTTCCATTTGGTTTCGAAACGGTTTGTCGAAATTGGGATGGACTGACATAATGGCAAGACTGAAAGCCGAACAAGCGGGAACTGTGTGCGAGGGGATGTCAAGTGTATCTTCGATTAAAAACGGACTTTGAGCGAAAAACTTATCTATCCCTGCAGGGACTCTAAAAAGAGGAAACGACACGGCTTTCCCCTGACCGCCAAGTTAGGCCATTGCGTTGAATTAAGACAGTAAATCTAGCATCAATAAAACAAGATTATCCATACTACAAAGTACATATAAGTATTCTTAATAAAAAATGACCTCTTTGATATACAACTCCGTCCATGTACCAAATATGTCTGAAATAATTTTGAAAGTCACAAGAATAAATTAAATATCCATGAACTTCAAGTTAATAAAAAAAACAATCAAATTGTCTTTTACATCAGTGAAATATTCCGCAAAAGTTACTCAAAAACACGCATAGATAAGAAAATCAACAAGAATCAATAATTGATGAGGAACTTACACTGACAAAATAAGAAAGGTATGGCATAGGCAAAAAAGTACATATACTTAAATGTTTACAATAAGAATATCTGGGATGAATCATTGACAATTTTGTCTTAGTCAACATATTTGACAAAAAACATCAGGCATAGGTGAAAAGTGGACAAGTTGTCATTTAGTAGAGTTTAAATTTCTACTGATTTGGAATTTACATAAAAGACAGGCATTATTTAAGGGGCTCAGAGTAAAACCAAAGTACAGTACACTATATTTCAATTTGAACTTTGAACTCCTATAAATTTGTTTCTCGCAAAAGCATCCAAAATGGTCAAATAAAACAGGTGTCATATCTCTTAAGATATATTATTCCATCATTATGAAGCATCCAAATGAGTTTAAAGAACAATATGTTGCTCAGAGCTACAATCAGTCTACTTTTGGATTGAGGGCAATTTCCAGAGTGAAAATCATAGTTTCATAACAAACTCACCAAAGTACTTGAAATTTGGTCAAGATGTTCCTGAAACAGTTTTCTCCAAATAATATCATTAGTAAAAAATATTTTTTACTAAAAAAACCTCATAGCACTTTTTAGTTGTTGTACTTTAAGACATGTTTGAAGTCACTTTAAGTATATTTACATGCCTGGTTTGAGCGCATTTCTGCAATAGTTACAAAATAATATTAGTCGCATATTTTGTTCAATGGTTACAAAAATTGACATTCAAAAATTTCAGCACCAAAAGTTTAGGCCTAACTTGCCGGGAAAGATTTGGTGATCACAAAAAGTGGTGTTTCCTTTCTTTAGTGTCCTTGTCTAACCCTATTGAAAGCAGTTTGAACAAAGATTAGCATCCAACAGAGGGATATGACCCCACGCCAGTTGAGGAAGTGATCATTGTCCAGTGGAAACTGTCTTTTAAGCCATTCAGCTTCATCATGCTCTCTATTGGACACAACTATGAAAGATGCTAGTCAAGACATTAATAAATCTCTAATTTCTAAACCCAGTTTAGAAAAGATAGGTTGAGCGTTGATACTCTTTTGTAAATGAAAAGAGATCGTAGAGGTAAAAGATCAAAAGAGAGAGGCATGATGGATGGATGACTTGGAAAAAACAAGACTGGCTATCCTTAAGCCTTGATGGCCAATGGTCAAAATGGAAATGAACCAGAATATAAGCATTAAGAATTCTTTTCAGGACTTGTTTGTCGATGTAAAGAAAAATCTGAATTTTGAAATAGATCACCACCAAACACCATAAGTGCCTTTTTTTGACGTGAGATATCACTCATACAAAAAAAAATACTGAAAGACTTTCATCACTCTGGCTCACCGCTTGTCCCAGACCATCGCCATCAGCTGACGATGACCGTGTCCACGTGTCACACAACCTCGTTCTTCTTGCCTTCATTCCAGACTTCACCCCATGTGTGTTTATAGTTTATGCAGGCATGGTCTGAGTTAGATTTATGCCATCAGCTTGAACTTCGGTGTAGCGGATTGCATGGTTCAACCGGAATAACACCACTTGGTCCCCCGGTATTTATCTCAAGCCAGCCCAGCATGGCCACTTCTCCGGCGATTGCACCCGAGGCCATGGACACGTCGGCCTTGCCGCAACTCCCGCAAAAGCGCTTCTACCGGCAACGTGCTCACTCTAATCCCATGGCCGATCACTGCTTCGATTACCCGCTCACGCCCGCTCACATGGACTGGCGAGCCCTCTATCCGGACTTTCAGTCCCACGACCCGCTGGCCTCGCCCCAAGTCCGGCTAGCCGACATCGGATGCGGTTACGGCGGGCTCTTGGTCCAACTTTCGCCCATGTTCCCCGACCAGCTCATCTTGGGCATGGAGATCCGGGTCAAAGTATCGGACTACGTGCGAGATCGTATCCAAGCCCTCCGACAGCAACACCCCGGATCCTACCGCAATATCGCGTGTCTGCGCTCCAACGCCATGAAGTACCTGCCCAACTTTTTTCGGCCAGGTCAACTCGAGAAGCTCTTCTTTCTGTTCCCCGATCCGCATTTCAAGAAGGCCAAGCACAAATGGCGCATCATCAACGACACATTACTCGCCGAGTACGCCTACGTGCTGGCCGTGGGCGGGTTGATCTACACCATGACCGACGTGGAGGAGCTCCATGTGTGGATGAGCTCGCATTGCGCCGAACATCCTTTGTTTGAGGCCCTGACCGAGAGCGAGCTCCAGCTTGACCCGGTGGTAACCAAGTTGTACGAATCGACCGAGGAAGGCCAGAAGGTCACGCGGAATGCCGGTCAAAAGTGGTGTGCCGTGTTTCGACGCATTCCTGATCCCAATAAATGAATGAACATTGCGCCTTAGCCATCACTGAAAAGAAGAAAAAAAAGGCAGCCTTTGATTGATCGGACCCTCCGTTCTATTTTTCAGTGTCAATCATGGTCAAAATCGGCTTGCAGATCAAGGCTTTCTTGGAGAATGTCACGGGCTTGGAGGCAGAGGGTCAAGATTTTCGATGGTATCTCAAGATGAAATGCGCCAATTGCGGCGAAGTGCCCGATCATTTCCAATATATCGCTTTGGACGAGAAGCAGCCTTTGAAAGGCGGGCGCGGCGACGCCAATTGCGTGCTCAAGTGTAAATTGTGCGGGCGTGAGAATTCAATCGACATCCTGGAATCCACCATGACCGCCTATAGTATGGAGGATAGCCCTCAGTTCAAAACCATCGTTGCCTTTGACTGTCGAGGGGTTGAGCCCGTCGAGTTCTCACCGCGAAATGGATGGAAAGTCCGGGGCTACTCGGAGAATGAAGAGGGTGAAGGCGGAGAAACCGGGACCGTGTTCGAGGATGTGGATCTGGTGGAAAAAGAATGGGCGGACTATGATGAAAAGTCCGATCAGAGCACCTGTATTTCCGAATTCGAGAGCCAGTTTGTCAAGCTGAAATGATTCGTATGATTGAAATGATAATAATAAATTGGTTTGATGCTTTTACGTACGCCACGTGTTGGCTCAGAGTCTAGGATTTATGGATTATTTATGTTTCAGGAATTCATTTTGACCCCTCAAGATGTCCAACGGACGAGGCAAAGGGGTGGGCAAGCGTTCCAATCATCAAAATGGACATCACGACTCGATCAAAAAGTCCAAATTTGAGAATGGCCACTCGAGTGCGGACTCGTTCTCGTTGAATCCGATTCTGGAGGCCGTAAAAAGTCAAATGAAAACCAAATGGACATCCGAGAAGCCCAAGTCGAACGGTGAGAGTGATCCTCAAGTGGAACTCTCTCACGAACCGTTTACCTATTGTGCCATCAAGAACTTTGTCCAGAGTCCCAAGTCATTGTTGGAAGATCTTACTCAAGAGCTGAACGATCTCCAGATGACTGAGAAGAACAACGATCTGTACAAGTTCCACCAATCCGGAGATCTGAAGGCGGAGAAGCAAGAGATGATCCAGAAGTTTATCCACTTCCTCCAGACTCGAGTGAAGGAGTTCCTCAAGGAAGTGACTCAAATCGAGTTCAGCCAAGAGATCGATCTCTTCTGTGCCAAATATAACTATACGGATTACCTTCTCTGCCACGACGACGAATTAGAGGGTCGTCGCATCGCGTTCATTTGGTACCTCGTCCCGCCCAGTTGGAAGGAAAAAGACGGAGGAGCCCTGGACCTCTTCCAGACCCAGGCTAATGGAGATCCTGGCGAGGTAGTCAAGTCGCTCACGCCCACTCACAATAGCTTCGTGTTCTTTGAGGTCACGCCCAAGTCATTTCACCAGGTCAACGAGGTGCTCACCCAGGACAAGACGCGATTGTCCGTAGGCGGGTGGTTCCACGGCTCCACCCAACCTCGACCCACCAAAACCTCTATGGCGATTGTAAGTAATAGTGTACCCAAGCCCCCCACTGAAACCGAGGAAGAGCTGTTCTTCTCCTGGATCAATCTCGAATACGTCGACGACACGATGCAAATGCAAATCCGGGTGGAATTTGAAGAGAACTCTGAGATTTCGCTCCAGAACTTCTTTGACCCGGAAAAAATTGCTCAACTCTCCGATATCCTAGGGCGGGATGGGATCCCATGGGAGTGGTTGGGACCAGCGAATAAGCGCAACCACGAGCGACTCAAATTGGAGGGTGACTTGGATCCTCTGATCCATGAATTCCTGCAAATCATGACCTCGGATGCAATGTTCCTACTCCTCTCCAATCTCACCGGGATCCGACTGCACACACTCGCCGACATCACTCCCGATGACAACGATCATGACGATGACGACGACGGGGACGACGACGACGCAGAAGATGGAGACGGAGACGAAGAAGACGCGGCTGAAAATAACGATGAAGACGCCGACAAAGCTGACAATCCGAATGATGATGATGACGACGACGACAACCACGACGACGATGATCAAAACAAACCTGTCCCCACCGCGAACGGGACAACTGAAAAGAAGGATCAAGTGAAGGCATCTGGTTCCAAAGACACCACGCCCCAAGAAGATGCCCAGTCCGCCATGGACGAGGCCAAGTCCGAGCCTGTGAATGCGAAAAGTGTGGCAGAGATCCGCCAATGGCGTCAAGGCTCCTACACATTGGTCCATGACGAGGACATCGAGAAAGCGGATCTGGTGCTGGATGCCAAGGTATTCTTCAATTGCAAGGATTGGGGCCTGGAATGCGGCGGGTACTCGTCATATATCGAGAAGGACGAGGACCGAGAGCTGCTCAGTGTCCAACCTTCGGAGAACACGCTCATGTTGGTGTGTCGAGACAACAAGACCCTTCGCTTCGTCAAGCGAGTCACCGACGATGTCAATCACAAGCTCAAGGATGGCCGCTTTCAAGAGCTGTCCATGGTTTACTATGAGAAATGACAACACGATAGCAATGAGAATGAGAATAATAATAAAGCACACCTGAACTCGTTTGACTTCACACCGGCAACATCTGGCTCGCTCAATCAATGGTCGGTGGTGGAATTCAGGAAATGTCTTCGGCCCTCAAGATACATCATGGCCTCATGGTAAGATTTGGGTACGATGGACGGAGCTGGTTGGCCATCCACGCTGAATGTATATTGGAAGACATTGGACAGGGACAGATTTCCAGTGGTCGGGTCCAAGATCTCGGCCGAGACTCGAGTCTGAATGCGATTCCCTTCTGTGTAGCAGATCTAGGGAAAAGAACGGCATCATCGTCATGGTGGGAGTTCTTTTCGACATGGTTCTGTAGAATGATCTCACCTGAGAGTTAAAGTAAAGCAGGGATCCCACGTCCACGGGCATTCGAAAAAGGATGTCATCCATATGATTGGTATACGGCCTTTGGCCCGAGTAAACAAAAGTATTAGCCCAAGCCAGCTCAAAGGCTTGTCTCATGATGAATCCGCCAAAGATCTTGTTGAACCTGTTCCGATATTCCGGCTGACAAATGAGAATATTCTTCAACTTGGCGTCCTCCATCCAAACGCTGTTGGGCGGTTTCACCCTGGCCTTGAACGACAGGGCCTTATGGTCGACGGTACTGATGAAAAAGTCATGGATCAGTCGCTTCTCCTCCTCCGAGGGTGGATTCTTGAACAAAGACTCCGTGGTCATGGCATATCGGGCGATTTTATTCCGCTCGCCCCGATTCAACAACGCCTTCTCCACATCCGTCTCCACCACCAAAGGATTCACAAAACTCGAGCCTTTATTGATGGGATCCCGCACCACCATGACAAACGTGGCATCGGTCACGTGGACCCAATCTCCGTCCCGCAACTGCCACAACTCCAATGTGGACTCGACCGAAGATTTGCCCACCCAAGTCACGTGGCCCATGAGCTTGATATCCTGGTCCGAAGGGATATTCATTTTGACATCGATGCGATCGACCAAAGCCGTGACAATGGAAAAGGGGGACTGAAGGTTGCCCACGGCTTGTCGGGGATTCAACATGTGCTTGAACACGAGATGAACGGCAAAGATATCCATGTCCTCGAGCAATCGACCCACGCGAACCCCGCCAAACTGGGTCAGATATCGGTCCCTGAGCTGGAAGAAAGTCCAAAGTCCATTGTGACTTACGATATATCCAACTATAACCGCCTTACTGCGCGATGCGGGACACCCCTACCTTGCGATCACTGCCCAGGGGGATCAAGGCCTGATCAAAGGAGTCCACCATCTTCCGGGGAGGTAGATCAGACTGTGATGGTGGCAAGAACTCCATGAGCGATTCGCGTTGACGTTGGAATGCGGCCGGATCGTAGTTCTTGGGGCCGCCGATCACGGCGTCCGAGAGATGCTCGACCATTTCCAGTGCGGTCTGCTCGCACGGCGCGTTCATGTCGAATCCGGGCGGACGCAGGAGCGATATCCAACGAACCGAGTACGACGAGGCGGCAATTCCAGGCGTGGCTGGACAGGTGCCATGTCGGCCAGGTAGGCGTGTCAAGGAACGGAGTGCGATCTTTAGGGCGGACATGGTGGGAGAATTGGGCCTAGCTGGGAACACTTACTGGACTTTGGTATAACACCACACCCCATGTGAATACACCCTGTTCAATCAGTATGTGTATGTGCATACATATATGAAACTTCATGGATGATCATGAATGAAGGCATGAACTTGAGGGAATGAAGAGGAAAGCGTTGGGCTGAACACGCAACCTCTGGATTTCCCAGCATCCAGCATCCAGGATCTAGCTTTCCTCATGGCCAGTGGAAAGTCGGTTGGAACTTTGACTCTTTGGGCATTAAATTGACCACGGACTACCCGAAATATGGACTGCGAACGATGCCTGTTTTTAGGGTCGAACAAGTCTGGATCCTTGTTGAATTTATTTTAATCAAATAAGGAGCCAGTCACTGTCTTCAGGCTTGTACTGTAAGTGATCGAGAAGTTTTCTTCCTTCCAAATTATGTTGTTAAAAGCAAATAACTCACAATAAGCCCAAGATTCAAATTTTATGTAGTCATTCTTACATAACTTTGACCAGAGCCCAGTTTTTTAAACCCGAGGAGTGAATCTTAGATCGGGAAAAGATCCAAGTTATGTAGTATAGTACGTCCTTTTTCACTCCTTCGTTTTAAAAAACTGGGCTCTGCTCTCTAGATCTCGATACGCTAGATTTTGATCACGATTTTGGTTACATTCATTCAGTTTGTTAGACATTTTTTTTTTTGCCATTAAGTGCAATTTTTGAATAAACTGACTTGGTCAAGCCATGGCTTAATGGGCATGAATGAGGTGCATGTTTTAGTTCAAATGTTCTCTTTCGTTAGTGGTCCATATATCTAGTTGTTCGTCCGTGCCTTGACAAACGTTCCTTCCCAAATTTGGAATAAATGGAAATGGATACACAGCTTTATGTTGTTCTGAATGAATTTAATCTCTCTTGGTAAGGATGAATTACAAACAAGAGCGATGGATTCATCTCTACGGAAGCGAGGTTCTATTGGTTTCTATGAATATTGAACTGTTGACAATCAATATCTTCGACTGGATGCTTGAAGCCCGTTCAAGGACCAGTCTCGCCGAATTTCATCTGTTTTTGCTTCTCGTTTTCCTGTTCGTTCAGATCGAGGGTGACTTTTCGATAGAACTCGGCCAACACGGGATTGGCCGGGGCTCCGGCGCCATGCTTGTAAGCAACACTCGTATTGTGACAACACTGGATGCTTTTCTCTTCACACCCCATCACCGAGTACTTCAGGGCCTCTCTCGAATCGGCCTTCAAACAAAAAGGGTATCACTACTCTCTTTAGCACATAACTATTCGTTAGGGACGGGCAAAATGTGCAAAATAGCAAAGCCTTTTTGAGACAAAAAGGTGCAAAAAAATAAGCCTAGAAGGTTCACAAAAAGTGCAAAAAAGGTCAAAAAGTGTAACAAAAGGTGCAAATAAAATAAAAAAGAAGGGATATTCAAATCTATTTTTCAAAATAGTAGGCATTTCCAAAGCTCATTCTCAAAAATCCAAATCTTGCCTCAATTTTGGACCAAATTGACAAGCTTTTGTTGAATTAGGTGAAGAAATGCTTCCCCCTTACTTATTTTTCCTCTTTTCCCATCAGCAGATCTGCATTCTAGTTTCTACATTGATCTCACTGAAGAGAAATTGAGACGTATCTTCCTCAAAAAGAGAAGATAGTTAACCTGGAGGAGGTAAGGAAAGCAGCTATTTTGCGTTTTTGGGGGCTGCTTAACTATCTTAGCGCCCTGCTTAGCTTGTCTCTTTAAACTTGAAACTGGCTCTTTTCATTTCTGTTTTGCCTTGGTTCTCAACCAAAAGTGAACTACTTTTGGCCTGCACAATCTAATAATTGACATAAATTGTTCAACATTCAGCTTTTCATATCTTTATCATGGCAGCAGCCTTTAGTCCGATTCAAAAGCTTAGAAAGTTCTGATTTCAACCAAAACAACGGTTTTAGGGCAAATGTGCAAAAGAAAGTGCGAAATAAAAGTAGAAAGATGCAAATGAAGGTGAAAAGTGCAAATGTGAAAAAAGAGGTCTTTGGTGACGAAAAATATTTTTACACAATTTGTCCGTCCCTACTAATCGTACCTTTTAATTTTGGAATAGAAACGGACAAATCTCCAATTCCATTCCAAATCAAAAATTCTTCCTGACTCACCTCGATGCAATCCTTGACTCCTTGACGCATCTCGGTCGAGTATTGGAAGCAAGCATCCGGACTCTTACCCAAGTCACAGGCTTTCTTGAAAAAGCCCAAGGCCCTCTTCAGGAGCTGGCAGTCGCGAGGGTTGTTCTCGTTCTCCGCCAATGGTGCCAATGCCCGATGATGATCAATCGATCCGGCATTGAAACACGACGCATAATGGCCCAGCTCGCATCCTTTGACATAGTATTGATAGGCTTTTTGCTGAGAAGTACAAGTGAAATAAGCATCATTTTCGGGAACATTGTTCTAAATCACAGAGCTTGACAGAGAAAAAGTCATTGGCGTACATGTACAGGGTAACAATTATGTTTAAGGATAATTTTATCAATCAGAAAATGAGATTTCCCGGGGTGAACGCACTATGAAATGGGCTGAATACCACAATGCTACTTGCTTTTAGACAAGCATGTAAAATGGAATAAATGTCAACATTCAATGCATGCATAGTGCGGTTTGGCTGGGCATGTTGTCTTTGATTTTACTACATGGAATAACGTCAGTTGTTCATGATCACCTTCAATTGAAAAGCCTTATTATTTAGTGACTAATGAACAACCAAAAAACGATCATCAAGCTCAATAGGGTGGGCTATGCACATGTAGAGGCGGCAAAATGAATTGAAATACACATATGAACAACCGTGGGACAAGATGATGAGGCTACGTTTTGCCTTATCTCAAAATAGCGTGACTTTTTATACATTTTGTCCAATCTTGGCAAGAATTATGTGGTCAAACCCCTGTAATGCTGACAGCCTTTAAACAGTGTTGTCTTGGCATAGGCTAATCTTGACTGGTAGTTGATGATGCTGTTGTTGACGAAACCAGATATGTCAAATAAGACACTAAGATATACAAAAATCAAGCTTGGTTAATCATTTTGATACAAACTATTATTTTGAAAACGATCCATGTCCTAAGACAAAGTAGTCACCCTCAAGGGTAAAACATGACTTGCCATGTTGTAAGGCCAAGGATCAAAATGGTTCATGTACACTACTGCAATGCAATGCCATTCTGGGGTTAGTTTCAATGATTTATGTTAAGAGTATAAAATTGCTTATCGGCATTTACATAATCAATTAGGAATGATCGCGGTTCAGGAATTACTCATGGCTGACATCATTACAACCACACTTTTCATGGAAGCAAAGAGCTCAAAAGGGTTGTAATTATTTACTAGTTGCCATCATCTACGGGGCGGTTTTTACCAATTTAAACTCTATGACAAGAAAAACAAATAAAGACAAACGACCACACAGCAGATAGTTTGTTCGCTCTGCTGATCTCTAGCTCTGTGGTGTAATGATTTGACTCAAAAGAATTCGCTTTGCAATAATCTTACCCAATCTTTTTCTCCACTTTTACCGGACGCAAAATAGCCTGCCGTGTTGTGGCAAGAAAGTTGAGCATCACGTTCGTCACAATTCTTTTGATACACCTTAAAGGCCTTCCGATAGTCGCGCTTGATGGCCGATAAATAGTCGCCCAATAAATGGCAAGCTGTAACATCAAACAAACCCATTGATCGTGGCATTAATGGGCACGAAAAAAAGAAAATAATAGAGTGATCGGATCCCCACCAAATAATTGGGGGTCCTCCTTTTTCCAAATGAACCTAACCTGCTTAAACTAACCTTACCTAAAATACCTAATCAAAGTCACTAGCTAACCCATAAACTGAAACATACGATTTGGAGGCAAGTAAAGTAGTCGGGGGTAGAGTGACAATCGAAAATGGATGGAGACACACTCACCGTCGGCTCGCTTTTCATGATAACATCCGAATCGATATTCAACACCCAAATTCTCAAGATACTCTTTGACATCCTCTTCGTTTTTCAGATCAAATCCAGACATGGTTCTTTTGGGGCCTTGTATCCTACACTTTTTTGACGAAACATGCACTCACTAACTTTGGTTACGTGAATGAATGCAGGCCAAAATTACACGTTTGGCCTTGTATTTGTTTACAAAGTGCTACATAGGGCTAACATCTAGTCGGTATCAGAGGTCAATTAAGAAAAAAAGTTGCTCTATTTCAACGAATTTACTTGCTAAATAACTACAATTACACCACAATGCCATCAAAATACGACAGTACAATGAATTTGGCACAACATCATTATGTTCTAAGTTCAACTAAGCTTTAATTTCGACCCTGAATCTTACCGTCCCCCATTGCCTGCGCCAATAAAGCTTATCTCTAGCAGCTCGTTTCCACAACGGTTAATCCAGCCTCTCAAGGCTCAATCAGACATCAAATACTCACAATGGTTAAACTATATCATCACCCGCTGTGTTTCCTTGACAAATACCATGATTAGCATCGTATGTGAAGTTCTTCATTTGCCACACAACGTGAGCCAGTGTTACCTTTCAGTGGTCACCCTGCCTGATGTCTAACCAAGAAATGTAAAGAGAGCAAACACTCTTCTACAATCTGCATGAAGTACAGTGGTAGTAGTCGAGCTACTGTACAGTCTGTAACAGGATTCAGTAGTAGTATTGGAGTCTCGCACCCCTCCCATTTTCCAAGTACTCGGGAAGGCGTGTTGTTGATGAATTGAATGCCTGACTGATTGTCATTGTGTGCTGCTTTCAGACCCTTGAGATTGGGTGTATCGCATAAAAAAAGAATCACCACATTTCATGATTTATAATCAAGTGTCAAATGAGTGTTGGATTTGGGTGTGATGTGAAAACAAGAAATTTTTGCGGTTGGTGATTCTCGTTATCATCATCAATTCGTCATGCCCGTGTTTCATACTAAGACCATTGAGTCCATCTTGGAGCCCGTGGCTCAACAGGTATGGATGGCAGCAGGGTTCGAAACCCACCCACTTTCTGTCTTATCTGTTATTAATAATATTGTTGACAAACAGGAAGCTTTGACTTGTTGACTCTATATTACTGGATGGAAAACGAATTCAGTTATTAGACTTGTATCCAGGAGATGATTTGAATGCCTGTACGTTTAAATCGTTTAAACAGACAAGCTTTAATTTTCCTCAAAGGAATGGAATCGTTTCCTGGAAACGTAGGACGAGAGGGCTTACATAGGACCAAAGAGGAAAAGCTTTAAAAGTCACCACTCGACATTCAAAATTATGACATTGATCAATTGAATTTTGAATCATAATTCTCCTTCATTTATACAAAAAAAGGAAAAAGTTATTTTTACTATTTTGCTTGATTTCAAATAGAAGTAGCGAGAACGGTGTATGGACGTGCGCCAACGAAAATGATTCAATGAATTAAAATATTTAGTTCCTCTTAATCTGAGCGTAAAAACGCAATGCTCCTTTAACAATGCACAAGTTGCTCCGTTTTGAACATTCATTCCAACCAGAAACTCGTAATGTGTTACAATTTTTAACGCACTAACAAACATAGCTTCCCCTTTTTCTGTTGGAAGTGAATAAATAATTTTCGTCTCCATGTCTACTGGCCCAGATAAAAAAGTCTTAGTATTATGTTCTGATCAATAAGTAGTCTGGAGCGGGGAGGACACATTTTTTTGTTCTGCATTTGCTACCTATTCAATTTCAAATGAAATTGTCTTGTAATTAGGGTTCGTTAGCTGATATTGCTAAAAAGGAGCTGATCGGGCATCAGCCATAAGCTACAAAATGATTAGGGCCATATATATATATATCCTTTCTTTGATGAAAAGTTGATCTGCTTTTGAATAGTAAGGATAAAATCGCCCAAATTATGACATGCAACTCTCTACAACTCAAGGGATGTTAAATCACGAAACCAACCCATTCCCCAGTTTAAAATATCATCGGATCAAGTTGTTCCGGCTCTCCCATTTTGATGATCTTATTGAACTTCATATTGAATTCTCAACACAAAATTGATCTAGTATTTATATTTCCGCAGAAATGAGTCAATGAATCAGATCAGATTTGTTATTAGCAAAATGATCTAGTTTTTCCCTGACATTGTTGACATTTACACATGAATTCTTCATACCGTTTTCTGAAAGCAATCTGCCGAAATTAAGCTTTAAGATTGGCTTGCGAAATGATGAAGAAGTCATTTCATTTTAGGGAGTACAATGAGCACAAACAAGTTTGGCATTTTTTTAGCATCCTCATCAGCACTCAAACGAGGCCTCGTGTCAGAATTGCCCAGAATTGGGCAGATTTATGGCCCAGATTGGCTTGCGTAGAGAATTATTCATGAGATCAAAATGACTCCGACGCACAACCCTTCGAAAAACAACCAATTGAGGTGTTGCTACTGATTCTCCAAAGCTCATTATGAGCACGAAAAGATTCGTATCGCCATCAACCACAGCCGAAAATGAAGCCCTTCAAACGAACGAGGCGAGGATTGACATGGATTGACGAGGATTGACTCATTTTTTGGCGGATTTCCGCTGTTAAGACCTGAACAACATTGACGCATGTGGGCCAACCCAACTAATGACCATACCACTATAAAACACGGATACCAAAGACTTCTTTCACAATGACATAAGACATGTAGACGGTCGAGATGCATGGCAAGTCCATTTCGTGCCGGAGATCATCATGATTATGCAGTGCTTGACATTAATGCCATTTAAGCACGCACGCATTTCCGCTTCGACCGAGATCTTCAGTGATTTCTGAGTATTTCTCTGCCTCTTGTCACTTGGACGAGGCTCAATTCACAAACCTGAGCCTCTTCAGATATGTGTACATATTTGAGCTATCTTCCCGTATGTAGCCATCCCATGTACATTGGGAGTAGACTAGGGGCGTGGGCGAGGATGCGAGGATGCATTTTCATGGTTACACCGAGTCAGATAGAGAGAGCGAGAGAGCGGTAAAAAAAAGGATTAGATGCTTTAGTGTACACATTCACTGAATGGAGATCAGCCAGAGCGATCCTCTCAGTCACGAAATGAGGGGAAACCAGACTGATTTAGACCTAGTGGATGTGTTTGGCTTCCTCATCGGAGCTGTAGGACCCGTTACCATGAATGTTTACGAGACGTTTGTACCGCGTGAAGTGTGACTCTCCTTTTTGTTTTGTTTAGGTGTCTCGATTGGTGATCATCCATGAGGAAGGCGAGGCCGGACATGAGATGCCGGACCTAGAACGGCCGGTGTTTGCCGTGTCGAAAGCCGTGACCAATTTGGTGAAGGTGAGTGTCAGGAGGCACAACAATCGGGTTAGACGTCATGTTTGAAAATGGTTGATGAGCATAAGCTTTTAAGTAAGGGTGGGAACAATCATTGGAAGGATTCATGACATGATGGCTGAGAACATTCACGTTTCAAAAGATGTAGCTCATTTATTCCCGTCTGGCAACTTTTGGTCAAGATTATTCAAACCCGTTCATGAGCTGATTGAAGCGGTATGAAAAAAGTAAAAAAAAAGCTTCATTTAGAGACGCTTGATTGTCTTTGAAGTGGCAGTTCAAGGCTTGGCTATTGTCCTTTCCATTGAAATGTTTGTGAGCAAGCTATGTTTGATTAAAGGGTACTTCCCTGTTAATTCCTCTCTGGACGATCACGCCACTACAAATGGTTAAACTTTGGTTCTGGGACAAATATTTGAGCAACTCACAAGATGACCCGTGACAAATCGGCATTGTAGACTTGCTTGAATGGTTTCAAATGGTTTTCGAGGTTTGGAGTCAAAGAACGTGCAAAAAAAAATGCACGAGGACTTTGAACACCCAATCTCTACGACAAGCGTTTCCTTGCACTCAACAAATTGATTGACATTTCCTCCATTTGAAGTTGGATCTTGGAAACTCAAGAAGACAAGAACTTGTCGGATTCGGGTCTACAAAACATAGTATTGTTTTATCATCAGAGCATGAATCGCGGAGAAAGTACCCAAAGTACCAAAATACGTCGTAGTTTGATTGTATGATGATAAAACGGGTCAATTTGTATTGTTGCCCAATTTACGATGCTCCAAACGATCGAGCAAAAATAACCATTTTCTATGGTACGTACATATGTCAAAAGCATCATGCTCTGCATCAAATATATCTAAGTTTATCAATCTAATATGAAACAATTTCATATTCAAGCAAGATTTAAAAAAAACAGTTTTTCTATCGATTCATTTGGATATTTTTTTGCCAACCCACTTATAATTCAAAGTTCAAAATGTAATCAAAATAAACTTGACTTGTTGTTTGGGTTAGAACGAGGGTTCGTGCGAAAAAACAACGTGTCGGGCTTAATTATTCAATCAAGAGCGTTTTGAAGAAAAGAAATCAAGTATTAGATAAATGAGAATTTTTAATAAAAAGGAAACCTCCATGAATGTTGCGTCTAGGTTCGTTGAAAGTACTATATATACTCTTAATAACATTGCCTCGTTTACCTTTCAGACCGGTAGGGAACTGCTCAGACTTGAGTCTGAACGAGTGAGTTTGTAAAATGGCTTGACAATCGAGCTTTGATTTCAGTTTTGTAACACTCCAGAGTGGCTTCGTTTTCATAACCTCTTATCCGAGTGACTCTCTCTCTCTCTCCCTGTCCAAGAGCCTTTTGTAGTAAAGCTTCTATTTATGATCGCCATAAAATGGCCTCGGAGTCGCAGACGGGATTTCTAATACCTTTTTCACGGCGACTCTTGGTAGGTCGGAAGAGAGATGTCCACATCCACGGACGATCTCATCCTCAAACAAGACATGCCCCAAGCCTTGAACAAAGTGGATGAAGCGGCCAGGCTATTGGTGGAAGCCGCAAAACTCAGCAAAATTGACCCGCTCTCCAAACCGGCTCGGATGAAGCTCATCGAAGGATCCAGATGGATCCTCCAAGGCACTTCCAATGTCTTATTAGTGTTTGACGAGTCCGAAGTTCGAAAGATTGTGCAAGATTGCAAAAAGACACTGGACTATCTCTCTGTGGCCGAAGTCGTTGAAAACATGGAGGATCTGGTTCAGTTCGTCCGGGATCTTTCGCCCATTCTGAGTCGAGTAAGAGAAATCCAAGATAGAGAGGCATATAATGGGCATGAAAAATGATGTACGTGTTTCTTTAGGTCACAGTCGAGGTGTGCAAACGAACCGAGGACCTGACTCATCAAATCCATCGGGAAGTGTTGAATCGTTGCGTGGAGCAAGTCAAAACCTTGGCCCCCATCTTGATTTGTTCCATGAAGATTTTCATCCAGATCTTAAGTCAGGACGGGAAAGGGGTGGAAGAAGCGGCCGAGAATCGCAACTATCTCTGCGGAAGAATGTCCGAAGAGCTCAACGAGATCATTCGAGTTCTTCAATTGACCACGTATGATGAGGATGAATGGGACTCGGACAACTTGACTGTAATGAAGAAGGTGCAAAACGCCATCGAAAGTTCAATGCAAAACGCCCACGACTGGCTCAAGGTAGTTTCTATTTGTGAACTCACCTTGGAAAACCGACATCATTAACGATGCGTGAACTGTTTAGGATCCTAAATCCCTTCATGGCGGGGTCGGAGAAAAATCCGTTCGACGGATCCTGGAGCAGGCCCTGAAAGTGGCGGAGCGGTCTTTGCCCTTAGACTCTGAGCACATGAAGAAGCTTGTAGGCGACATCCAGTGCATGACCGACAGCTTGTGTGAATTGCGGCAGAAAGGAGAGGGAACCACCCCTCAAGCCGAAACGCTGGCCGCAAATATCGAGTCAAGACTGCACGAGCTGGTGGCCACCGTCCAACAGGCCATTAACAGGTGATGATCTCGATTCAAGAACTAAATAAAGTCCAAATAGAGTGACTTCCTTCGTTCTGCATTCCGTAAATAGAGTGGAGAAATCGGGCATTCAACAACCGGCGCCAACGGTGTCAGGTCGTTTGGAACAAGCCCGAAGATGGTTGGAACAACCAGCAGTTAATGACCGAGGCCTCGGACAACAAGCTATAGCCTTGGTAGTTGAAGAAGGGTTGAAGGTGCGTATTTTGTCGCTCTTGTTGCATCGGGACCACCTAATGGATGATGTTTTGGTCATTGGATTGGTCAGATTGCGGACGTCCTTCCCGCTGGTCACAGAGACGAAGTGGGCGGCCTTTGTCGACGGATTCAAACCGATGCCTACAGTCTGACCATGCTGTGCCAATCTGAGCAGGGCGAGTCTCCACGTGCCGTTGAGTTAGCACGAAGTATCGCAGGCAATTTGAATCGGCTCAAGGATGTCATCCGCAATGCTCTCGTCGATCGAGTGGTGAATGACTTCTTGGATGCGGGCACCCCATTGAAGCAATTCACGGAATGCGTTTTATCGCCTCATCCGGCAGAAGAGACCCGCGATAGGATTTTTGAGGACAAAGCCATTCGATTAACGACCTTCTCCGAGAGAGCCATTCAAACGGCGAAAATGGTGGCCGTGGGAACAAATTCGGGCAATAAGAAAGTGGCCGAGGCTTTGCTGGCTTATGCTGCACAAGTGAGAGAAGCAATGCGGTTGGAATAGTTTAAGCGTAGATTCACACCCGGTTTTGCCCCGCGCACAGGTTGATAGTCTGGCCCCTCAATTGGTGAATGCGGGTCGGATCCGAATGACTTACCCGGAGAACAAGGCGGCTGATGAGCACTTTGAGAATTTGAGACATCAATATGCTGAGGCTGTTCATAGGGTCCGTGGACTTTGTGACGAAGCCACTGACTCGTTGGCCTTCATCGAGCAGTCCTTGGAAGCCATGGAGGATCGGACAGCTAAATGTGAGGATGCCGTTCGGTCAGGTCAAGCCTTGAAAATGGTTGAGAACACGTCAGCTTTGGCACGCATGACCAATCGAGTTATACAGGTAGCCAAACAGGAGGCGGAAAACTCCGAGGATCCCCGGTACATTTCTGAATTGCACATTTCAGCCGAGCAACTCCAAGCACGTAAGTCATTGAAAGTCAACCAATAACGAGATTATAAAAACGCCCATTGTTATTTGTTACTGTTACTGTAATTCTGTTACTCGTGCGTGAGAGCTGAGATGGCACGAAATAGTCTTCTCAAACTGGAAGGATGGTCTCATTTGTAAATGATTAAAAAATGATTAAAAACATGGGCATCAAAGAAGAGTTAAAAAAAAGCACAACACAAAAAAGAAAGAGTCTTGTGACTTATTCAGGCCCGCATTTCTACTAAGGAAGTATGTAAACTATATATTGAAAAACAAAAATGTACTAATTAAACTGCTCGAAGTTTTTAAACCATACGTTACAAAGTATTCATACTAGGGTTGGGTTGAGTCCGACAAAAGTCGGACTCGCACGCGTCCTTCGATTTTTTTACTTTTTGCCGGGCTCGAGTCTTTAACTAGATTCATCTCAAGCAATAAGTGTCGCCTTGCGAAATTCTAAGAAAAAATAACATAGAAATCTTGACGAGTCCGAACTCGAGTCAATTTCTCCAAAATCGAGTAAAAGACTCGAGTGTCCTCGGACTCAAGTCTGGACTCGTCCCCAGCACTAGTGAAGAAAGAAATGGGACATCTTTACTCAAGTACCTTGTTGTGCACCGTCGTCCTCCTTCCACATATCGCTACTTTATGAGATTCATGTAGTGAAGATGTGAATAAACAGAGGTTTCATAGCCCGGTATCAGCTTGTGGTGAAGTTCTCCATCTGTGGGTATGTTAAGCGTCCAAAGCCGCCCTGTTGAAAGAGGTCGAGGAGTAGAACTGAACCGGATCTTGTCTCTTTTCTAGGAAGTCGTATTAACACTATACCATGTCTCCTCTAAATTTATGTCACTTTATTTGCACTTAAAAAACACAAAAGTAGTACATGAAATGAATTTCCAATACCCAACATGGTCATAAGTTTTACATAAGAAGAACTAAATACAAGAAATAGAAACATTCTTGGTACTTTCGTGGTTGAGCTGGGATTAGCCGAACTTCGAAGTAAGACACTATCTCCTCTTACGTACACATGATCAAGATAAACCGATCAACATTTAGGGTACAACACATCTCTTTGCAGGAATTGCACCCATGGTCCAGTCCGCGAAATCTCTGGCCATGCACATGAATGACGATGCTCTGATCAATGAATGGAGGTCCAACAACCGCAAGGTAAGGTGCTTCTTTCCTCAACCCACTTGTGAAAGGAAATGTTTATGAAGTCGACTTAATGAAATATGCTGGGTGGGAAAGTGTTGAAACTCGACTCAGCCAAGTAGCCTTGGAATGTTGATCACCTGTCCAAGATTTTTATAGACCTGTCCCTTCTGTACTAATCGGACGATATCCGAAATTGTGCGCCGAATGGCGAGCCAGCCGAAAATTATTGTTTCCCAGGATTTTCCTAAAAGCATCCATCACTGCGTCGGCGACTTATCGCGATTAAGGTTGTCTAACGTTCGTTCCTCAAGATCCTTATCGTGGCGATTTCACATCCACGGCCATCTACTTCTCACACAAACTTGAGGATTTAGCCAGATTCATCTCGTTAGGCAAAATGTCGACAAGGTGGTTATAAATTCTGATTATGTGCTTGCTTCAATGTCATGAGTTCTAGTTGCATTTTCCTTTATCGATTGATCGGGAAGTTAGGTCAAAACAAACATCTACCGTACTTTCTATGTGTATTAGGAAGAAACAAGTTTAACAATTGAGAAGCCTCAGAGAGAAATGAGGAGGACTTTAATGTTTTAACTAACCAGGATTCTCAAGTTAAAATCCAGGTCGTAAATTTTTCAAAGATAACTTTCCCTTGTCGAATATTAGTTGTCATGATCGCAAAGCATAATGGCAGTGGAAATAGTACATTTCATTGTCAAACAGACAATTGCATGATTTGTGTTTGGTCACATTCAAAGGCGACCTCTAAAACCGCTTCATATTTGAATTTTCGGGATTAAGCAAAGGCTCCAGATCGCTTGACGAATATCCAAGTTTCGTATGCTCAACATATCTCAGCTGTTCTTTGCTCTAAGGTTTACTTAAAAAGCTAAGAAGTCACCCTTCTCAATTAAAAAGTGTTGAATTGAGTGGTGCGAGAAATTATGAGACGAAAAGAGCAATAGGTACAAATCCATACTCAAAGCCTCTTTGATCTTGGGGCAAGATTTTCCTCGGTCGGTGAGGCCAATTTCTCGCAATGACCTTTGAACAATGTGTCTAGCGTGGTCAAAGGATGGACTTCTTGACCGACTCCAATTGAATACAAATTTCATTATGCCCCAGTACAACAAAAGTCACATCTCCTTCTCAAATCATCACTGCCAGCATTTATTTTTTGTTTTGTTGTCTTTTATGTCAAAACTATGGAAAGTTAGAACAAAAGATGTTCACACTCAGGCATGAGAAAGTCGAAAGCCCATTTATCTTTGGCAGAAATCTACGTATATTTGAGGCAAAGCTACATTTGACCAATAGCTTTAGTTTCAACTCTGACAGCAATAGTCTCACCCGTGGAGGGCAAGTTTGAAATTTCTCAAGCCTTGATGGCGAAAGCACATTTGGGCACAATCCGCTCGATTTGGCTTGGGCCACAAGGCTGGAAATCGGCAAAACGCAGGGAATCCGAGTTGAGAGTGCAGCTGTGCCCACACGTGTCAACAAGGCCACATGTCCCGATGCAATTGCCTCTTCGGAGGTGACCTTAGTCCACTTCAATCGAGAGTCAAGGCGACTGAACTTGTTCCTAATGCCTTGCGAGCTGGCCTTTGGAACGGCCTTTGCGAAAAAAATCAAGCGAAGAAAGCAATTGAGCATAATGAAAATCAGGACTCTCATGGGGTGACTGAAAAAAAATCATTCAAGTTGGATATGGATTTTGACACTCAGCAGAGGCTGAGTTTTCTCTCCAAACAGATTAATCAAGGGGTGAAAAGTAGATGAATTCCAAGAAATCTGAAAAAACAACTCTGTTCCAAGCGACGGCGTGCAGATGATTTCTGCTCATCTCCAACCCCGACATTGTACAGAGTTGCTCAAGAACCGAAGTCGAGATAATCTCTTGTTTGGGGTAATCAAATATGATTATAAAAAAGCCGCACCCAGTATGACTTCTTCCATGGCCATATAGTAACACCACAAGATATGGTGAGCCGTTGCTCCATTACCAGGAACCTGTTCACCCTGTATTTTTTCAAACAAAAACGGGTAGCCTCCCTACTTCTTACCTCGTTGCGCAAGAGTCGAGATCCAAGGCAATTCTGGCCTCGCCGTTGCTCGTCTCTGCATTATCCCTCCTGCAACTTCAAGGTGTTCCATCCGAACTCCATGGAGTGCTACCCATCAGAAGAAGCAGCATGGTGCACTCGCGTTTTGGGGAATCCTTCAGACGGTGATGACTTGCTTCGGCACTCGTTACTTCGCGACGACTTTGTAGTATTCATCAAATCATCATTCTCGCATTGTCAATACAAATGGGGGAGAACGCGAAGGGGATGCTCATCCTCCGACCGTAGAAAGGGAGGCTGATTTCGTCGTTCTCCAATCGTGGGCCGTTCAAGTGTCGTGATCAAAGCCTTAGAGTGCCGTGACGAACCTTGACCAAGATGGTTTGCAAGTGCTGCTGGAGAACCCAGGAAGAGGGTAAAGTCCTGGGCAAGAACCTGAGTGACACCGACCCGGATCCCGAGAAGGAGAAGCTCCTGAAACGAACCAGTGGTGAATCTTCTTTCACGGTGTCCAGTTTGGGCGGTGGGCGCCAATCCCATGCTTACGAAGACGAATGTGACCAGCATCTGGAGGTGGCCGAGGAAAACGCCAGGAACAGTAAAGTGACTTTGGTGGATCCGATGGATGAAAGCATCATCGACCTGACCAATACGGGAAATGGAGATACTCATCAACAGGACGCTAATCATAAGTTGGCACACTCGCCAAAGGTGACGTTTTTCGATCAGGGCACGCCCCCGATCTCACCAACAAAGCCGAGTCGTCAACGTCAAAGGGAAAAGCAACAATCACCGGGGGGAAACTCGAACCGGTCGTTGAGTGCCCCTGAGCAAACTAGAAATAGTGCCAATCTGTCGGATCATCAAGTGGAACAGGTTCAATTGGGACAAAAAGCTACGGTCACCTCAGTGGACCATTTGGGTGGTAAATCTTCTAAAACGAGCTCATCTTCGGGCGGCGTTCGATCTTCCGTTGAGGCACAGATTGATGATCTCAATCAGGTGATTATGGCGTGTGAAAATGTGCAAATTGGCAGATGCTTCCCATTGGAATGCCTAGCATCTTATAACCTAGATCAACATCTGAGGGTGAAGGAGGGGGAAGAAGAAATGGGAAGGCTAAAATCTGTAAGTGGATGATTGCATGGAACAATGAAATTGGAATGACTGGCGAAAAAGAAAACCCTCAAAGTGTCGGTTCCACTTTTATGGGGCACTTTGGACCGTTGGGTAAAAATGTCATGAAGCCCCAGCAACAAGATGGCTAGGGATGAAATCAAACACCCTTTTTACTCGGACTCAAATATCGTTTCAAGCATGAAACCCAGTTTATGTTTCTCACCCTTCCCCTCTAAACAAGGGCAAACAGAAGGAACAGGATCACTTTCTTCGTCCCGTTCATAATTCATTTTCCAGAGGAGTCATCCATCCTCCTTGTCAGTCGTCATATTGATATAGGAGTCTATCTCTTGTACTGGATCTGACCTACTTAGGTAGGGCGTATCTGAAGATTGACTACGAAGAACAAGAACGCAGAGTCAGGAGGGGAACCCGTCCTGAAAATCTTTGAATTCGTTTAATTGAGGGAATTTTCACGTTCAACCAAAGGGTATGTTGTTCCAGATCGCTCGACATCTCTTCTCATGAGTTAACGGGGAAACCTGCCCACTTGTGAATTATCGCTTTTCTTTCCGACCTCTGTGTCTGTCAATTAGAATCACCAACTTCAAAGGCCACCACCACCGACATTCAATCCTGTCGAGTGCAATATGCGGCCGTATTTCTTTCATTCCCGCCGTTGGGGAGGAAGCCTATAATTTCCCTTGGCCGGGTCATTCATGCGGAAACGGGAACATAAATTTGATTCAACCTGACAAGTCACATCAAAAGAAAGAGCCAACTTTCCCACTTTGACAATTGCCATTGTGAAGAGCAGCTATTTTTTTTTATCGGAAGGAACATTGAATCAAGACAGAAGACCCCAAGATTCCTGGGGAAGCTCATCGAGATACGTAGTAAACGTATACGTTTATACTCTACTTGAACCAAGAGTAGGAGTAGAAGGAGAACAAGAGTCTCGCTAGGACCACATCGTGTTCTCTTTGCATGGCCATGATGATTTGCTCATGACATGAACAAGTGGAGAAGGGGAATTTTTTTGGCAGTTTGCCTCCATTTTGTAGTAAAATATCTCGTACAGTGCCTACTACTTCGGACTCGATCTCATTCTTCTTCTATCCTGGCGCCTGTCTGCCCCCTTCCTACCTACCTACTATACCCTATACTACTTCAGTAGGTACATGATTTGACTGTTCCGTTTCCATAGTATTACTACGTATGTAGAGTTGATGGGAGCGCGTTCGAGGAGTGAAAGGAGGCGTCCGTTTTGGGGTTCGAGGGGTGATCTCTTGTCGTTCCTCTGTTCCATTTGGACATCTTCAATGGATAAAAGCCTCGGTTTGTCCGGCTCTGAATGAGTAGGGACATACATGCTGTCACCTGGTTCTACATTAAAGAGTAATTGCACTTCGCCAAGAGGTGCAATTTTCATTCTGGCGGATCTGACAACAACCCTCAATTGTTTGGGAGAACCAGATTTCCCCTCACAGAAACTCGGGTGTTGAGAGAGTCTTCGCCCATCTATGAATGCATGGCGTTGATCCTGCCCCAGTCCAGTGCTCTCACAGGTGGCGTTAGATGCAGGGCTGTGGGTCGGTCGGCCTATCCCAGCCTCCCAGCCTTCCCAACTGTCAACAGAGTGTTCCACTTGATCCCTAGTTGTTCCCGGTGACTACACTGTAACAAATCAACACCAGCTTCATCATAGGAGTTTGAGACCGAGGCACGAATAGACATTACTCAATTCTCACAGGTTAAAAGAGTGGATATCCCTCCTCCTTGAAAAGAATATAGTACAAAGTAAAGTGAATTGTCCTTGGGGCTTCTTCCAAATCTTACATTATCGTTCTTGTTCCAGCTATTAGATTCTGTGGAAGGTGTAAAAAGTGCTGTGGCGCAATATCCGGCCGATTCACTGCCACCTCCTCTGCCTCCCTATCCGAAGATAGGGGATCTATCGTTATCAGGTAAGACGGCCTATTTTTAAACATTTGATCACCCCAGCCATTTAGGGACTAGTGAGACGGTTTTTCAGTCAGGGTAGAGCGAAAGGAACGCTCTTTTGTGGAATTCTCACTCTTGAAAATGAAAGACAAAAGTCATGTGAAAGCAATCTACGGTGTGTGTGTGTGTGTACTCTAATGCGCGGCCTCTCACATTCTTTGTCTATCTATACTTGATGAACGGATCCATCATAGTCGATTATTGTTGTTCTCCCAAATCTTCTCTCGGGCGGAAAAAAATCGTCCGCTTAACCTTGACTGCTAGCTCTAAAAGGCAGATCGTTAATGAACAAAAAGGAGAATTGAGGAAAGAAAGACTTAAGAATGGGCAAGCCATCGATCTGACATTTCAAAAATGTCGAAACTTCAAAAGCTTTGAGGAGATGTGCGAATCATTTCTTAATCCCCATCTCAACTCCTTAGAAGTCTTTGATGATGACCTCGGCTTTGTTTTTCTCGCCTGAAAAGGGTTTTCAAGAAGTTGGCAACGCTTGCAAACTTCGAATGCTTTGAAGTTGCACCTTCCTTCCCTTACTAAATTGCATTGCTCGTTTGGAAGGAAATGTATCGCTCTCATTAGAAAGAAGTACGAGGGAGAAATTATCTGGAAGAAAGCACTTCAAAGAAATCTTTTGAGCACAAGATCGTTCGGCTCATTATGTTTTGAAAGTGCAGTATGGTTGCGTAACGTGTTTACGTATTTATTACCTTCCAAAAATATGAGGTTGGCTGCTCAACAAACGACAAACTGTTCTTTTAAATCCTTCGTAATGAAACCCGAAACCTTCTGTCGTCTAGTTGAGTACAGAAAGTATGTCAAAAGTAAGGAAACACATTTTTACACATGCTTGCTGACGTTTGGAATGTTTGCGTTATTAAGATACCCAGTCCAAGAGGAGTGCCACGATGCCCGTGGCTAACGGATCCGCCCGCAATCACCGTCCTTCATATCAGAGGTCTCATGGCCAGGAAGACAAGAAAGTGTTCACGGACTCTGAACTGAGCGAGATTTTTCAAATCGATTTCGGCGAAATCTTCGGCTCACCTGATATCACCGTCCCAGACTCGAACTATCGGGGAATCAACTTGCCATCCAAGAATCATAGAGGTTCGCAGATGTGGAGCGTGGCTTTGAATCCTATGATTAACCTCTTCTGTGTTTTTCTTGCGTGTTGTTCCCTACTAACCTTGGAGAATTCACGATATCTTGACTGAAGCCAACATTGTTCTCGATTAGGCACGGATTCGTATCGGAGGACCCAAAAACAGTTGGAGAGCAAGAAGGCTTCTCAGATTTCCTCGTCTTCCACTTCGTCTTCCTTTTCATATTCAAACGCAGCCCTCCCTCCCCCATCCCAATTCGCAAATGGAGGTCACAAACTGGCAAAAAGTGCTTCCAGCGGTCAAATCAAGGTCCCGGTTTTGCCTTCACTCTCGGACCCGGTTCAATTTGGCAAGCCTCCACCTGCTCGGCCTCGCGAGCCTCAACCAAGTCATGATCAAATTGATGCCGATGCGTTGATCGACGAGCTCATGAGAGAGGCGGAGAACGATCCCGGATTAAGGAAAATGAGTGGTCTGGATAAACCGAAACCTCCTGCCCAAGCGCCTATACCCGATAAATACGCCTTTGTGGCCCGCCCATATCGAACGGCCCAAGATATGATCATTCGGGACCACGATTCTACTACCAACCATGACCCTCATCAATTCAACCGCATCTCAAGGTCGTCCGACAAACACCGGTCAAGTCATAATCACAGAAGTGCGACTCAGCGGGATCAACGGATTTCTGAACCTTCGGACTCGTGGAGTCGATCCAAGAGTGCCGATTCTCGCCCTTCTGCCCCTTACTCGGGATTAGCGCGGAAAGATCCAAAATTGTCCAACTTCAAGCGAACGTCGTCCTCTGATAACTTCACTGAGGGTATCATGCATGAGGTGGTAACGGATCAAGACAATCACTCTGTCAAGGATCTCGTGGCCATGATTGAAAAAAACACCACTTCGGAAAGCGTGAATCCTTACATTCGAAAGTGGGGATGTGACCTCATCAGTCCTGAGCCGCACACTAAAACGAAAACTTACCGTCGTGAACGCAGACAAATGCCCGATTATGAGGCTAAAGGCATGTATAATTGGACCTTGGACTCGTCCTATCGATCTGGTGGAATGAACGGCGAACACAAAAACGCAAAGGATTGGGGTGGGTCCTTACACGAGTCCTCTAAACATCACGACAAGCAGTCTCTCTTCGACAATGATTTCCGTTTGAGCGCCCATGTGGCAGATATGGATGACTTGTTGGGCAAGTCTGGTCAAGTCAATGACGGCTATGCAAGTGAGGGCGAGAGATCAGTCCATTGGCCTCCTGAAGATCAACTTAGTACCTCAGACAAACGATCAGCCTCCAAGAAAGCTAGCCAACACTTGTCGGCGTCCAATGGCCACGCCTCCTCCCAACCTCCACCCAAAGCTACGAGTGCCATGGACGAACAAATTGCCTCAATCCAATGCGACTTTGAAGCTGAATTGGACAACATGCTATTGGACACTCAAAAGACTACCCCCTCAAACTACCCACACCATGGAAATGGAGTAATTTTGAAAAACAACCTCCGAAACGATATCGCTAGCCGCAAGAACCAGCAATACCAACACTCGCACTCCTCTAGTCGGATAAACAAAAAAATGAACGCGTCGCTACAAAGTAAGATTGAAAGGCAGTGTGCATTGCCAGCCCTTGTGTGGCACTAACAAGTTCCAAAACGCAGCTCCATGTTTAACTGGATGTCATTCAATTTCCGATAGAATCATCGGCTCGAAAAACCGCGAGTAGTAACAAACGGGATTACTTGTCATCCTCGCACGCTGGAATGCCACCTTTGGCACCCGTCTCAGATGAGGACGGCTCATATCAAGCTCTATCTGTCGTATTTCAGGATATCAAGAAAGGTAGACACTAAAGGCGTGACAACTTGATCCCTATTTTACGTGTGCCTTACAGTGTCTGAATAACATGCGTGATCCTTTCGAAGGCATTGACAAAAGCCTTTGCGCTTTATGATATGACATTAGAAATATGAATATTGATTGCCAACAAACATTCCCTCCAAACCGGCTATGCTATATACATACGTATGCGGGTGAAACTTCAACAGATTTACTTTTTAACCCAGACTCCGGTTCAGCCCCACCGCCTCGCCCTCCGCCTCCTTCAAGCAACCATGGTCATTCCTTCCTGCAAGATCACTCAGGCTATGCCGAGACGACTGATGACGAATCCGAGGATTTGTTCCTGCACGCACCCACGCCCAGTCAAGGACCCATCATGGTTCGACAATTTGTTATCCAACGAGAGGGGATCCACCTTTTCACTGACTTTTTATTGTGCTTCACAGATGGCGGCGCATGATCTCCATCAAGAGGTGAAACAATGGTCCAGTAAGGACAATGACATCATTGCAGCGGCCAAGAAGATGGCCTTGCTAATGGCCAAGCTATCGCAATTGGTCAATGAAGACACCGGTTCTAAACGGGATCTAATCGCTTGCGCTAAGGCCACAGCTGACGCGTCCGAAGAGGTGACCAGAATCGCCAAAGAGTTGGCCAAAGAATGCACAGACAAGCGCATGCGAACGGTAAGTCTGCTTTGGTTGAATATGAAAGTGTTCATATGATAATCTATATACGTTGTGTGGATCCTATCCTCAGAGCTTGCTGCAAGTTTGTGAGCGAATCCCAACGATTGCCACGCAATTGAAGATCCTTTCTACGGTCAAGGCTACAATGTTGGGAGCACAAGGTAACCAGAATTTGATAGCATTTACAAAAAAGAAACTGATTTCCTCGTGACTTGAGCAATGGCAAAGTCTACATCCGTGTCCCATGTTCTAATGAGGCCAACTTTTATTGTTTCAGGAGTCTCTCGTATTGGTTAGTAGACAAAGAGAAGGTTGATGTTGAGAAACACGTGTATTTTTAATGAGCAAAAAAGACCTTGACAAGTCCTCTCTACATGATTAACACTATTTTATATTCAAAGGAGTTCAATGATTCCTTGCAGTAGCAACTAATCAATCAGATAATTGCTCATTAATTTGGGGTGACCTTTTTCATCATTATGTGATGATCGATGAACCTCTTGTGGGAACAGAGACGATTAATCGAAAAACATATCTTTGTAGTTCAGCTAATCATTTTCTGTTAACGTCCTCCTTTTAGCTCTTTAGATTCAGAATAATCTATGCTTCATGCGGTTTCTTTGTTTGAGGAGAGATTCATGTTCTCTTTACAGACACAGATTCTATATTCTTCACTATTGACTCTCTTTAATCTATGAACTCATGCCCTTCATTTGACATTCTGTTTTTCTCATTTAATGACGCTTTTCTCCACCTTTTTCTCCCAATCCAGGGACTGAAGAGGACCAAGAAGCTACTGAAATGTTAGTGGGCAATGCGCAAAACCTCATGCAATCCGTGAAACAAACCGTGACCGCTGCTGAAGCGGCTTCCATTAAGATTCGCACGGATGCGGGCATCAAACTGAGATGGGTGCGGAAGCAGCCGTGGTATCAGTACTAAAGAGAATCATGACAATCATGTAAAATAACCAATGAAATTTCAACTTGATTTTTCTTGTTTTTACTATGTAATTTTAAAAAGCGCCGATTCACTTTAACCACTCAGTAGAATCCTATGTAACTTGTGGTTATAACGAGAAATGATGTGCCTTTTTTGACAAGGTGCTGCTGCGCTTCTACCTAATTCTGCTTCCATGACAAGAAAAACTGCCACTTTCTTTCTCTCTCTCTTCCGCTAAATCGAGTGTTACTGATTCTCCTCTGATCGCTTCCTAAAAAATCAAGTCAATGAAACAACTGTGGAAGAACACGTTTCTCACAACTAAGAACGAATTGTTTATGAAAATATATTTTGGAAAATCGAACACGCCTTCTCTTATTTCATGGTTTAGATCACTTTTCGTTTCTTGCCCACTTCAATGAAGGCCTCAACCGTGCGGTCAATATCATCCAAGGAATGAGCGCCCGAGATTTGAACGCGAATCCGAGCTTGTCCCTTGGGAACCACAGGGAAGCTGAATCCAATGACATAGATTCCTTTCTCCAACATGTCATTAGCAAAATCAGATGCTAATTTAGCATCTCCCAACATGACTAAAAAGTTTTGATGAGTAAACATTAGCGATATAACGCCAGGGGTCGAAGAAACTTGCACTTACCCGGGGAAATTGGATGGTTCTCGCCCGCAATTGTGAAACCAGCTGCCGTCATTTTGGACCGGAATCGAGTAGTGTTCTCGGCAATTCTTTCCACAAGAGACGAATCGTTTTGAATCATATCAAATACCTTCAATTTAGATGGTCATTGATATATGAAAAAAGGAGAATGAAAGGAATCTAGTCAGACCTGGGCTGCACTGGCCACAACGGCTGGAGGTAGGGAGTTAGAAAACAAGTAAGGACGGGCCCGTTGCCTCAAGAGGTCAACAATTTCTTTGCGGGCTGAAGTGTACCCGCCGGCAGCTCCTCCCAATGCTTTACCCAAGGTAGAATTAATGATATCGACCCGACCGTCCAAGCCAAAAAACTCCTCAGTCCCACGTCCCGTTTTTCCGAAGAAGCCAGTTGCATGGCATTCGTCAATGAAAACCAAGGCTTTATATCTAAAGGAAGATTTTTTGTTAAGTATATCTATTACCGCATTCAAGCGCTCATTTTTTTCATTGAGTTCCAAAGGCTTGGCCAAAAGTTTTCGAACTTGAAAAGGGAAATTTTCAATTACTTGTCAGCCAAATTACAAATGTCTCTCAGGGGAGCCACGTTTCCATCCATGGAGAAAACACCATCCGTCGCAATAAGCTTAGTCCGGGCGTCCTCACTCTCCGCCAGTTTTGCCTCCAAGTCTGAATGAAATGAGCTCGTTTAGGTTAAGCAATATTTTGCTTTTACTAATTCTATCATGTTGCTTACCTTTCATGTCCTTGTGGGCGTAACGGAACTTCTTGGCTTTACATAATCTAATCCCATCGATGATTGAGGCATGATTGAGTGCGTCAGAGAAGACCGCATCTTCGGGTCCCAGAATTTGTTCAAATAAGCCTGCATTAGCATCAAAGCAACTGGCGTACAAAATTGTATCTTCTCTGCCGTGGAACAACGAAATCTTGTTCTCCAGTTCCTGAAAGCAAGTATGTATTGTTATTTTGAGGAGGATCATCTTTCAAAAGAAGCGACATTTGAATCACACCTTATGAATGTCCTGTGTTCCACAAATGAACCGGACAGAACTAAGACCAGCTCCATGAGTTTGTAAAGCTTTGACGCTAGCGTTGATTACGTCAGGATGGCTCTATAGGGGAAGGAATGGTAAATCAAAATACATCTTTGAACTCGTTTTCATACATTTTTGTTTGATCAAGATTGTACAAGAAATGAAAACATATTTGTTCGTATATTTTGAGTATGCAAAAAATAATTGCACCAATTGTGCTCACACTACTGAAGTATGATGTCCAAAAGTGTAATGCCACGAAATTAAAGGGCTCCAATAACAGTTACCTAGATGCTTATGCACTTATGATCAGGATTTAGCAAAACCTTGATGGATTTTAGAAGAGGCAATCCTAAATCTTTAGGTGGAATAAAAGCTTGACAAAAGTTTCCTCTCAAATTACATGATACTTCTCATGATGGTGATAGTGCCATCATATGTACCGTATGAGCGATAAGTTTAGGTTCCAACATAATGTCAATAATTGGGCTATTTTAAGGCAATATTGGATTTTGTATTTTCCACGTTCATTGAATTGGTCAAAGGCATCAACATTTGTCTCAGACATTCTCACAATGCCCGCCTCTGTTGGCGACGGCCCTCTTGAGACGAGGGATGACGGAGGCACAAACGGCACGCACGGTATCATCTTCAATGGCATCCCATTCCTTGATCAGGGTCTCAATACTGCGGTGAGGTGTCTTGCAAGCCCTTCCCTCAAGAATGGACCAAATAGAAAAATCTATTGGATTGAGATCGGGGCTGCTGGGAGGCCACATCTCCTTGCTCCAGAAGCTTGCAAAAAAATTCTGACAAAAGTCTTGAACAAGTTTCGCTGTGTGGGCTGGAGCTCCATCTTGCTGGAAGACGTAAGGACCGTCAGAGTAGGTCTTGCGAAGCCATGGAACAACCTTGTCCTCCAGTATCGACTTGTAATGCCATCTGTTGATCTTGACCCCCATGTCAACGAAGATCAAGGGAATCTTCTTGCCATCGGAAATCACGCCGGCCCACACCATGATGCTGGTCGGTTTTTGTCACAAAGAGACTGATCGATGGTGGAGGGGGAAAGATGTGATATTGGAGCCCAAGACACGGTCTGTTTGGCTATTGAAGTGAGGCTCCACCGTGAAAACTTTCTCAACGGTCCAACAGATTGGGCCGGTCATGTCAGCTTGCAGCAACTTCAACAAAACCTGGTCAGCCTTTTCTGCATCGAGGCTTCACTGATCAGGTGTCGTTTGCATTTACGGTAGACTTTTAGCCCAAGATCCTTGTGGATAATCCTCCTCATGGTGTTAGAGGCCATCCCTTCCTCCTTGGCCATCTTCCTGATCGACCTGGATGGATTTCGCCTCACCTTCTCCCTGATCCGTTTGATGGCAGGTGGGGTCCTCTTAGCCAGTGGCCGACCTTTTCTTGGCCTCTCCTCTATCCCACCAGTCTCTTTGAACCGTTGAGCTTGCTTGTAGACGAACTGTCGGGTCACCTTTTTGTCCGGAAAGAGCTTCTCAATCTCAGAATTTGACTTACCAGCAACATGGAGCTTGACGATGGCCGCACGAAGCTCTTTGTCTGCGTTCATGATGAAGTTCCAGTTCCTTTTCTATTTGTTTTTCTAACTTCAATTTGTCATCATATATCAACTGGAATATCGACCAAAATTTTGGCGCGAAATTCATAAAATTACTAGCCCTATATTGAGTTTTCAAGTCGGAACCCAAACTTATCGCTCATACGGTATTGCCCAGCACTTTCAAATCCCAAACAGGTAGTACAGCTTGCTCATTCAGAACATACAGTACCTATATCAACAACAAAAAAGAAGCAAGATTCCATACCGATAATCCCAAATAGTTGTTTGCGCAGAAGTTCAGGATCGGTTGATTGTTCCCTTGCACCTTGATTGATACATCCTGTTTTGATGTAATGATCCGTTCAGATTTCCAAGTTCCAGCTTCCCGGATGTCCTGAAGTTCGCCCTGAAGGCGTTCTGTTAGAGCAGCCGAAGTGAATCGCCGGGTAATTGGCTGAGACAGAGCCTTCAACTCTGTAATGAATTGGAGCAGGTTAAGTGAAACTGACAACTCAGATATGCAAAATTCTCGATTGTGTAAACTGTAGCGTTTCGTGTTCGACGTGCATGTCTTTGATAAAATGGGCAAGGGATTAAAAAGGCATATTGATTCTATAAAGTATTGCTCATTTCATGAATTGATTACACTTGCTATTTATTCCCAAGCACGTGTACCTAAATATTTCAACCAAGTTTACTACAAGCAACCTCAATGACAATTAAAACTCATTTGCTCCAGAATCTTTTTTCCTTTTTTCTAAATTTGTAAATGTGAACATAATTTCCCATGATTGTCATAATGTATCTGATATCCCATAACGCCGACTTTCCAATCCCCCAAATGTTATTAGGACTATAGGCCAACTCAACCGTAAGTAGAAGGGAGGAGACGTGGTCTAGTGCGCAATTTCCTAGCATGAGAGAGGTCCCCGGTGCGATTCTTGTCCTCCGACCTTTCTCAAGGAAACTTTTAGACGCCAACCACACCCACAGACGGAGTACCAATCTGATACGGACTATGACACTGCCAATCGGAAATAAATTGGACGATATGATGGCTAGCTTCGCTGGCCGGGCGAGGTCACCCCTCCGACCCCAGCACCCCAAATACAAACAAAAGGAAAGGAACCAACTCAAAAAAGTCGAGCATTGAATTCTCTAGGATTTTGAAATACCACTAGACTGCTTTTCCTCCTAATCGACTACTTGATCGGGAAATTAGAGTTGATTAAGCCATGGAGTCCGTCAGGACTGGAGAAGAATGCTTTTTGAAGCCTTGCTAGAGGACTTCTGAGTGTTGCGTTGCCTCTTAATTGGGTACTTGATTGGGAAATATGGGTTGCTTGAGCACCCTCTGAACGGGCATGCATTAGATTAGGAGGTAACGCATTGCTAGAACGTCTTCAAACAAGGTTTTGAAGAGCCTTCCTTTCCGGACCTGAAGGCCTCAATGGTTAAAGATAAACCTTAAAGAAGATCCCCGGGGGCCCCCAAAAGTTGTAAATAAGACGCAACTTCTTCTAGCACCCAAACGTTCAACAAGAAAACATCCAACCCTAAGACACGCCCTCGCTATAGCTTTCGTTTTAGCTTTCGGTCAGCGAACGTGCGTTATTGTCTTTCTCTCCTCACCCTCTGCAGTAAACTCCGAGGGGAGGTGAAGCACTCGCAGCAAGAGAAGGACCTGACGGAAGGGGGAATCGTCTCCATCCCTCGAAAGAGAACGCCTTCTGACAGCGTATGGATTGTCATCCCCATCGACACGCCTAATTTGGAGCAAGTCGAATGGAGCATGGACGAGGACCTCGAAACGTTGAAGACCGAGCCGACTCGCTCAGGGGTGCTGTCCCACATCTTCCTGGCCAATCCGTTGCTCTTCATTGTTTTGACGGTCCATTTGACTAGGAACTGGTTCAAGGATGAAGAAGAGAGGAATTTCTTAATACCTAGATGTTGGATTGTGGAGGAATTCGCCGAAGAAGAACGCAGGGACTACGAATGCCGCAAGAAATTCGGTGACCGATCCGTGACCGAATATCTGGCCAAGCTCAGAACCAATGGCAGGACCTTGGAGGATGCCCTGAACGAAGCTAGGCCAAATTGAAGAGCTGTTTTGAAATTGAACATAACCACGTAAATAATAATAATAATAAATAGGTGTTGAAATCCAACTCGTTTGAAATGTTAATTCATTGAGGTTTTTTTTATTGGAATTATTATCCTTCGAGCGAAAAAGGTCCTGAAGACCATTCTCAGCGTCTGACCTGTGCATACACATACTATCTTTCTCCAGTACAAAGTTCACTTACCTTTTAGGCTTTCCAGTTTCAGGGTAATCAACATTCGTTTTTACAAAAATATATGGTGTGCGGGATGAGTATTTTTATTTGGAAAGCAAAAATCTATATGTTTCAGTCAAATTTTTTATGTTTGATTTCATCCACTCCCAGAAAAATCTAGGAAGAAGTTAAGGATGAGCCTTAGTTGAAACAAAATTCTCTTGTGCCAGTGAAAAATTGAAAACAAACAGAAAATGTTTTGCCCATTTGAGCTTCAACTGGTTCAGCAGGTTTGCAAAAGGTCAGCCAAGTTCCAAGCCATTGAACTAGGCACATTGTCAGGTTGAAAGAGCTCTGTAGTAATTGGGAGGGACTAAAAAAGTTAGGACTGAACGGTATTCGAAGAAAGTACTGCACGTTTTCTAAAACATTCATGAAGTTTGTCTCAATCCAGGTTCCAGACTCAACTCTAGAGACCGAAAGTTCGATGGTATTAAGCTCAAAGCCATTGGTATTTGCCAAAAAAGAATTTGATATTCATAGTAATCGAAATCTCTTCTGGAAGTTTGTAATTGGAATAAAAACTTAAGGAAGCGTCTTGAGTTGCACAATTTACTATCTGTTCATCAAAACTGTGACCATGTACCAAAGTCACGTTTTTTCTTACGGCAGTTTGCCAATCAGTATTGCTGAGTTTGATCAGTTTAATTGTTTCAGTTCAGGTCTAAATACACTGTTCGACGCTAAAAACATTTCCTGATTAAGCTCAGCTCTACGTAATTGGCCAACTGTCGGGCGCAAGCAATTTGATCTTTTCCGTATTTTTTCGTAACTATTTTGTAACTTACCGTTTCCCATTAACAATCGCAACGCCATTTTAGGTGATCAATCCGATAGGTTGGTCTGACTTGATCTGTCTAGCCACCGTTTCACGGGCAAATTACCTGGCTTAAAATGGTAAACTACGAAAACAGGCAACAGAGGTGACTCTCCCCCTCGAGCGAGTCTTTTCGAACACTTGTTAAAATGCTCTGTTCATATAGAAGAATGGAGGGTTGATGCACAGGTGTAAAACAGAAACAGTTTTGAAGACCAAATGACAGATGTTTCGTCAACTCAACTTAGTATGTTAATCGATACTCCTTTATTCAACTGCCGCTCGAAAATCAAAGACGGAAGTACTAATTTGAATAGTTTTGTCAGTTCTGGAGCAACGCAAAGCCACTAAAAGAATCCCTGAGTCAGCACATTTGATGAATCAGGAGTATGTGGGTGTTTTTAAGATGCTTGCATTGAAAGACTTTCTCAAACATTCCGGCTATAATTTGGAGTGTCAATTTAGTCAAATTCAGACTATGAAAACTTGCTCCTATGAATCTTATTTAGGTCAGTTCCCTAAAGTGGTATTTTAAGAAAACAAATACACATAGCAAGCACAAGTGTCTTATTTCCAAAAAGACAGTACAAAGATCAAGGTTCTTGAGGAACTAGCTTTAGATAGGCAGGTCTCGTTCATTTCCATGGCAGAAACCTGGCTTCGACCAGGAGTCTTAGATGAAGAGGTAGCAATGGCTGGTTTCACTTTAGTTCTATGTGATAGAGAACAATCTTGCGCAATTTCTCTCGGCATGTAGGTGCAGCCATCAGAGCAAATAACGTTCTGGATTTGGTCTTTTCCAATGACCTTGATTTGATCCAGTACGTCCATGTGACGCCTAGTAATCTGTCAGATAATCATCTTTTTGAGATAGAGCCGGCCATTACTCAAAAGCCGGCCAAAAAGGTCGGTCTGGCTAAGTTCAATTGGCCGTTGATTATAGAAAGGTTAGAAGAGCTGGACCTCATTTCAATGCTGAAAAGGAATCATCCATTGGTGTAGCCTTAGACAAAATGATTCTAGTTTTCGAGGACGTCTGTTCCACTCTAGCAATCTCTGAATGTGCTTCACAAGGCGGGGTGTTCCGTCCACAATCGAGTACATCATCCTAATATGACATGGATAAATGATGTACAAGATGAATGATTGTTCCCGGAACGGTTTTTATCAAAATGTTAAGATAACATATGTTATTGTCTTGGGAAAATCCCAAAGTTGTTGGATTACCCATCATGTAGTCCGTTTGTCGGTCAGATGTCGACCAAATGCCAGCCTAATGCTCGTAGTGACGTCATCAAACCATCAAACCATGGAAAAGCTCCAGTACCCGAGGGGCTGGTCAGCCCAGCTACAACCATGGGTGAGGAATGTCGGCTACATGTTTGAAAGGAGGAGAAACAGGAAATCCTCGGTCATCAAAAACGATATTCTCGTGAGCATTTTGAGAAGGGAAAGAGGATCTGGATAAGCAATCTCACCCTCAAGATCGACGTTACCAAAATGTTGGCCCCCTGACAACAACTGACGACCAATCCTTCCTGAATGTTCCATTGGGACGTAGTTCCGGCCCAATGTCAACCCTTTGCCGTCTAGACCCACTGGTGGTCAGATGTGACCCACATCCCACACCTTACAGAAGAGGCAGACACAATCCATTGTCGGCAATCCAAGAAACCCCTTGATGGCCAATGTGGCTAGCCTGACGAAAGGAGGTCAAACCTGGACATTGGTATGTGAAAATCCTTGTTGCGGTCAGATGTCATGCAGGTGCAACAGTTTTACCGAAGAAACCGTCGCCGTCCACCAAGGGCCCTGGAACAACCCTTTTAGCCTCCATGTGGAAGAGGCGGAAGCAAACATTGCAAAGGAAAGTTGAATCAACAGACAGTCACATTTTTGGGCTCGAGCACAGCAACAGTCACATTTTCATTCTCCAGGAGAGAAGTCAGATTTTGAACCTCTCCAAGGAGGAAGCACCCGCCATTGCTAAGTGTTGGGACGTTGTCATTGTTGTGGTGCCAAGAAGTGGGAACTGTTTCGAAGGACAGAGATCGTCATCATATGGGAGTAGGAAACCCAGGAAGCCGTGCACAAGAGCAAGAGGACCTGGGAAGTGCCGAGTCTGAGTACAGCACTTCGTCACTTTGTTAGTGGACCTTCAATCCCGTCGAGTGGACGTCATCCGAGCATCTCCGTTGGACCATCTCACCAGACATCGAGCAGTAATTATTAACCCATTGATTTCATATGCGTATGTCCCCTTTTCCATTGGCCCAACAATTCCCCCACTTTTCTTACCAGAGCAAGACAGCTGATAGGCGGTGTGTTTGTGATGAATAAAGTAGATTGAACTGTACAGTTTGCCTTGAAGAGTAGCCTAGATTTCTCAGACGACCGAGATCGTGCTGGCATCGTAGGGAGTAGAGGTAGCAAGTGATTTGTATGCAACAACTGTATCTAAAGTTCATCACTCTTGTAGCAGAAATCAGTAGTTAGACTCTAGAGTAGAGGTCGACTTTGATAGACGCGTTTAGACTAGGATAGTGACCACATTTTGCAGGATATTTAGCCTTGAAGATTGGCCCAGGTATGCCAGACAACCGAGATTGATCTGGGACCAATGGGGAGTAGAGGTAGCTAGCGATTTGTATCCTTAGTCGTTTAATGATTGTTTGAGGCCCTGATAAAGGAAGCTCGAACTATTGCTCGTATACCCTGATTAGGGTTATAACCGGAGGCCTTAAGATAGGTCTAAGAAATTTAAGCCCATGTACTAGGTGCTCTCCATCTTTGAGAGCTATCAAGGTATTTTTACCTAGTGCTTGGGTCAGGAGTTCCATGTTTCCGTTCACCACGGGAATTCAATAAGTCAGGACCTTTCACCCCTGGCTGGTGGACGGAACACGGGGCACAGTCTAAAATTCCGAGGTGTAGGAGGAATTTGTTCAAAAAGAGTTGCAAACTAGCCAAAAGGCTCCAGAGCAATTTGAATCCAGTAGTTGTGGCTAGCCTTCAAAGAAAGTTGGAGCTGATCTATGGTAGAATTAAGGTCTCGATTAAGACAGATCAATTGAAAAAGGAAAGTAGAGTAGTTCAGGAGGTGAGGTCGAGTCTGAAGGCATTTTTCTCTTATGCAAACTCTAAGAGAAATATGAAACACCCTGTTGGGCCTTTTGAGGTCATAGAGGAAGCCATACACAATGTAGAGTCTATGGCCAACATGCTTGGAGATCAGTTCTTGTTAGGTATTCGTAACTAACAAGCCGTTTATTCTTTAAATTGGAAGAGTAATGGATAGGTAGAAGGGTAAAGAAGAAGTGTCTAGAACAGAAGGGAGTTACTAGAGGGAGCCAGAGTAGAGAAATCATCGATTGGAATGGATGGCTAGATCATGACTTATCATCTCCCCCCAAGATGGCGGCATAGAATAAACAATTAAAAAGTAATCATGATGCTCTAAAGCAGACGGTTTTCGGTCGGGATCGGGTACCTCGCCGAAGAAGGGGCGCTGGAGCGTCAGGGTCGCGATTTACCGGTGTGTCCTCCAAGCCGCTTGGTTGACGGGATGATTTGGTGGGATGGGGACGAAGATGACATCGGTTCCGAATAAATGTATGGCCATCCATCAAGATTTCATAGGATCGTCCATCGAGTCGAGTTCTGAGGATCAAGGCCAAACGATCCCATTTCTTGGTCCGAGGGTTCTGGACGAGAACCCTAGTTTGAGGCGTCAACATGGGTCGATCTTGGGTGAGCGCGTGGGCATCAAAGTGAGCCTTGATCTTCTCCGCCTCTCCCCTCCGCTTTTCCAGGGCCTGGAGACCACGTAAAATGGATGGACGAGAGGCTGGCGGCAGGACAATGCGGTGTCCTTGGAGGATAAGAAGACCCGTGGTTTCGTCAAAAGACAAATCATCCCACTCCTTTGAATATAATTTGGACGGGTGAGATTGGGGCAAGGATTTGGGAGATTGGCCAGATAGAAGAGTAGAGACCACCGCTTGATAATTAATATCCTCTTTGGCACTTTTTGAAATCGAGTCCAATGCTAAATCGGGATGGGCGTTAGCTTGGACGGTGGTGAGGTTAATGGTCACCCAATTGACGTCGTCTTCAGGAGATTCGGGTTCATCAAAGAGCGGATATTGGGATAGCGAATCGGCAATGTGATGGCTCTTGCCTGGCGTCCACTGGATATCGAAGGTGTATCCTGACAGTTTGATAAGCATCTGTTGAAGACAAGGATTATCCATGGAGGCCAGGTTGGAACCCTTGAAAATTCCGAGAAGAGGCCTATGATCGGTTATCACCGTAAAGTGCATGCCCAGAAGATAAATGCGGCACTTTTGCACGGCCCACTGAACAGCCAGGGCTTCAATCTCACAAACGGCATACCGAGTTTCAGCATCGGACAGGTAACGTGATCCACATTGAATTAATTTGGATTGGCCGTTGGCATGCGTTTGTAGAAGAGCGTATCCCAATCCCTTCAAGCGAGAAGCGTCGGTGAGAAGGAATGTGGGCAGTGAAGGATCGAAATGACCCAGGACTGGACCTTTGGAATTGGTGAGTATTGGTTTTACCGCATCAAATGATACTTGATGATCCGGCAACCATTGAAATATCATTTCCTTCTTCAACAAGCTCCTGAGAGGTTGGGATGCATGGGCCAGTTTGGGTACAAACTGACCCAACTGATTGGTCAAGCCTAAGAACGATTGCAAATCTGTGAGGTTGGTGGGAGCCGGGAATTTAGAAATAATTGCCACCTTGGCTGGGTCCGGGCGCACACCGTCGGGACCAATGACATATCCAGCAAACTTCACGTATGAACCAATCTGAGCCTTGGTCTTGGAGAGAGCGATGTTGTTTTCCTCGCATCTCTTCAACACAGCCTCAGTTTTCTGCGCTAAATCCTTGTAGGAATTGGCGCAGATGAGAATATCATCCACGATCTTACAAACTCCAGGCAGACCAGCGAGGGCCCGATCTCCTCGAGCGCAGAATTCATCGCCTGAAGCATTGAGACCCATGGGAGCCCAACAGTAGCGATAGCGCCCAAATGGAGTCAAGAAAGTCGTCAGATGTCTGGATGCAGGATCTAGCTCCACCTGCCAGTATCCCTTCACCGCATCCAAAACAACAAACCATTTTGAAGAGGCTGGAATTGATGTCAAGATGTCCTTGGCGGAGGAAAACGGGTGGATTGGTTGCTTCACATATTTGTTGAAGGCCGTGAAGTCCACAACGAGACGAACAGATCCGTTGGGTTTTGGGACCATCAGACTAGGACTGGACCAATCCGAAGGCTCGGTAACAATCTCAATGATACCGGATTTCTCCGTGAATTTTAATTCTTCCTCCGTTTTTTCAATGTAGGCAAAGGGGACGCTTCTAGCCACAGTGACATGCGTTGGCTTGATGGGAACATCATTCCTCAAGTGAATTGTCAAGGGAGGAACGTGCATTGGCTTGAGTACTTCAGAAGCATCAAAAACGAACGGAAACTTGTCCATGAGAGTCGTAATACCGGTTTTGATCTTCTCCTCGGTTGGTTCAGGCATGACCAAATGGACGTCCACTCTTGGGATTGATTGGACGTCCTCTGGAAGACATGGAAATGTTGAAGATAACATCCCGAGAGGAATCATGGAGTGCCAGGAAAGAAGAATCTGGTCCTTGATATTGGGTGTGACGTATGCCCAAAGAACAGTTGTGTACTTCCCCAGGTGAGTGATTTCGAGCTCAACAGCGCCAAAACATTCCATTTTTGAGTTATTGGCTGCTTGGATAGAACGAGATTGAGACCCATCTATCTGGATTCCGTAGGTTTTAACCAGATCCGCCGAGATCAAAGTTTCGGTGGCACCAGTATCTGGAAGGACGACCATGTGGAATGGAGTTCCAAAACGCGGACGAACATCAACTAGGGCAGTTGGAGTCGGACGGGCCTTGACCATATTGACGTGGATTACCGCGGAATTGATGGTCCTTGAATTTCTGGATGAAGTATCTGTTGAATATATTGTGTGCCCACTTGTTTGCTCATACTCGTATCTAGTCATCACTCTAGTCAATCATGAAAACTGTGCGTTTGTTGAATAAACTAACAGTTCTCCAACTCTCTCTGTCACACCAACTTGCCCTCCTAGCTCAATTTCCAACAGTATCGCAGGATTTGGATCGGCCACACCACGTCCATCCACGTGTACAAACCGAAAAAAATGGCCGATCTTATCACATTTGTGACATGTCCTATCTCGTGCTGGACAATGTTCACGAGACGAACCACTTGGGTGTGACAAACCACCACAGCCCAGACATTTCCAATCCGATCCATTGAGGTAGAACGGGGATTTGTTTCAGGCTTGGCTTATCCTTTGTAGCCTGACTTGGCCTTCTTGTAGGAAGAAACCGCCAAGATTGTGGTTGCATGATCACTCAAAGAAAGTATGGATTCTACCACGTGGGCGGACTCCCAAGCCATTGCTGTGCAATGGAGGATATCGCGTGAAGGATCAGGTTGGCGAAGGAATTCCTCCCGTAACCGCCGATCTGATGTGCCTGTGACAAGGCGAAGGACATACAATTCCTCCTCACCAATCGTGGATAATTCGGCCTCCTGTTCCTCAAGTTGCAAACGGAGATACCAATCACTGAATTTTTCACCAGGTCGTTGATCGCATTGGAAAAAGTTATAAGGTCTGGTAAGTAGCGGAATGTTTTGGACGAAAATTTCGCGTAGCTTGGAAATGCATCCATCATCGCCAAGAATTGGGGTATCATCATGACTTTTCGTCAGAAGAATCTGCTGGAGTTTGAGCTCCAGACACGAGCGAAGATACCCTTGTTGTTTGGCGATGGGGGATTGTTCCATACGGTTAGACGAATAGAACAATAGGAAATCCGTTTTCCATGATCGAAATTCAGCAAGAGTGCTCGATGTCAACAACCTCTCCGGCTTCAGGGCGACATTGATCCTTGGTGAAGAAGTAACACCTGGACTTATCGATGATGGACTTGCCTGTTGCAAACTGACTCTGACCTGGGTTCGAATACACGTTGAAGTCCTCAATATTCTCTCACGGAGCTTGTTCACGTTTCCAGATAACTGGGTGAGCATGGAATTCTCCTTTGAGATCGAGTCGGCGTCCAAGATATCGCAAGAAGATGCGAAGGCGTCTTCCAAACTTGCCAAAGACGTCTCCACCTTGGTGAATAGCGAGTTCATTTGGTCCACCATGGATGCATCCAATCCGGACGTGTCCAAAGAATCCACATCAATGACGAAAGTATCACAGGAGTTTAAATGACGGGAGAAAATGCCCTTCCTGGCCGACAAAATTTTCTTGGCCGCTTCCATGGCTTGAAAGTTGAATAGAATACAAGATTCTTGGGTTTCGAGGAGTTCGATGGGGCACAAGAATCTTAGTGGATGTTCGAGGAGATTAAAGAAGATCGTCAAAGAAGAACGTTACAACGTGAAGAACGTAGTCGATTCCACATACCGACTGCGCCATGTTAGGTATTCATAACTAACAAGCCGTTTATTCTTTATATTGGAAGAGTAGTGGATAGGTAGAAGGGTAAAGAAGAAGTGTCTAGAACAGAAGGGAGTTACTAGAGGGAGCCAGAGTAGAGAAATCAACTATTGGAATGGATGGCTAGATCATGACTTATCAGTTCTCTAGTGTGTTTTCAACTCCAAAGAGTTTAGGAGCAACAACCCGGTGCTCTATTGATGAGTTTGTTGAGATCAGCATGCCTTGTAAAGCTGAGCGTATAAATGATCCTGTAGTCACCAATCAAGATGCCTTACTGGCCATCAGGGATCTGAGACCCTCGAGCTCTCCTGGCCCTGATGGTGTGACATCTCAGTTTCTGATGAGATGTTCACTGGTTCTTGCTCCTGTTTTCTCGTACTTGATGCGTTGCATCTTGGACCAGGGCAAGTTTTCCTCTCCTCTGAAGCTAGCTCATGTTGTTCCAATTTTCAAAGGGGGAGATAAGTCACTCCCCAGTAACTATAGGCCGATTACTCTCACTTCGAATATTGCGAAGGTATTTGAGAAGGTCATGAAGTTCAAACTTGTTGAATTTCTTGATATTCATGAAGTCCTTCCGCCTAGCCAGCATAGGTTCCGATCACATTTTAGCACAGCTACCATACTGATTGAACATTTAGAGCAGGTTATTGAGGGACATGAATCAGTTGATTTAGTTTATCTCGACTTTGCCAAGGCCTTTGACAAGGTAGATCACTTCTTTTCAAACTTTTGAAACTTCTTTTCAAATCCGTCTGATGATGGATCATCCCAGTGAGTGGTATCTTGATCTTGAGCCAAATGTCCAGAGAGGATTTGGCGCTGAAGGTGTCCCCTCCAAGGATAACTGGGCTTGCAGGTCCGATTGGGTAGAAAATGGAGTTTATAGTGGCTAAACCTTCTCACTTAGTGAGCGGTTTGGATGGAATATTGGTTTGGAAACCAAAGGAGTCAGACTCTACATCCCAAACCTTACCCAGCGTCCTGTGCACTTGGGTGTTGTCTAATTTGATTTGGCTGGGTCCTTTTGCCCACTCAGAGTCTGGAAAGGCTTTCAGGTTTCGGGAGAACTCGACACAATTTTGTGTAGCCTTATGTTATGGTCATATGTGGCTAATACTCTCCATGCCTCTTTCAGAATCTGGACGGCCCCATGTGGGCTGTTCAAGCACCCCAAATCGTCATCCAGTTAGAAGTTTTTTTAAGAAAGGTCTTTGCATCTTCTCCAATCAAACTTGAGGACCCGCTAACGCGTAGCGCAGTCCGTAGGTGGCCATGGCTGGGCTAGGTTGATTGCCGAATATGTGTACGTTGACATGGAATTGGTCAATATCTGCAATGGGATCATTTCCCTTGAACCAGTAAAATCTGAGGTAATCCCAGTGCTCCGGACTCACAAAGAAGGAGTGGAACATTGCCTCTACATCCGCAACGAATCCTGTTGCTCTCTCTCTAAACCTGGTGAGAACCCCTATAAGACAATTGATCTGGTCAGGGCCTTGAAGTAATTCCCGATTACGGCATGCGCCATGATACTCGGTCAAACTATCAAACACCAGGCAAGTTTTCGTCTTCATGGGATGCACAACCGCAAAGACCGGGATCCACCAGACCTTGCCATCTTTGACTAGGATCTCCCTCTCGGGAACTCGCTCGACCTGTTCAGCGAGAATTGGGCACGTCAAGTTAAGGAAATTCAAGGAAAAATGTGGTCTGGCACCCCAATTTCGAGCATTTTGGGAATGGAGAACAAAGACAAACATCACAGTCAACTCGCACCGTCCTTTCATTAAATTTTCAATAATCAAGGGATTTTGTGTCAATTGTGTTACAAAAGCCAACAAAATGAACATGTTTGGTGTTAATTGGTGAACGCACTATCAAACTGGCTCAATACCACAATGCTATGTGCTTAGACAAGTTCTTGGTGAACGGAGCAATGTGACGATGGCTAACGACTGCAGAGGCAGTTATAATTTCATTTCTCGTGTCAAGGATCATCGGGTTTTCAAAGCATCCTGGCAAGTTGAACGATTTGGGTTCTCCAATCCCCTGGATAAGCAGACCATTAGCCATTCTCCCTTGCTGTTTGAAGTGATGGCCACTGAGTGTCGAAATGGTTAAATCATGAGTGGGTTCACTAATGGCCAAGAACTCGAAAGACTTTGGGATCTGCAAATGAGGCGTTTGATTGCTCATCCACCATGTCATAACATTTGAGAATTTTTTTGTGGACATGTCTTGCTAACCAACAGAGTCTTGCTGCAGCTCTTGCCACCTCCGGGTCTCCCACAAAATGTACTACAGACAGATGTCTTGTTCTCGTGCCCTCGACCACCCCACACTTCTGTTGGTTGGCCACAAAAACACCACCCTGGACAACCTGTGGTCCCGAGTGTCTTTTACTCATTACATAGTTTAGACGAGGGGCATTGGTTTGGATAAGTTCGACCAAGGCATCTGTAGCAAAGCCTTTTTCCTCCCCTCAGGCACCAACATGAGGTTGAATGATCTACATTTATTGGTTGAATGAGTGGAGGGATCGTGGATGATCCATATGCTACGGGTTTTTATCTGTGTTTGTGGCCATGACAGAATGGTTTGGAATTAGTCCGTCTTGATCATGAAGGAGTTGGCTTGGCCCCAAAGTGAGGACCCGTTGAATTGGAGGATCTCTACTTGCTGCGTAAGAAACGAAAAAGCTTGGATCATTGAATTCGGTTGCAGCTTCTTTTTTTTGGTTCAGGGTTTCACGGGCTTATCTAACTGCTGCAGGAAATGTAATCCCCAGAACTAATAAAATGAAAGGTTATAATTCGTCTATCTATTAACTTTCAATCTTTACATGATATTTGGTCTACCAACGAATTTGAGTGCGTAGACCTTGAATGTAGGGTTGATCTGGAATGCTATCTAAAAATTGTCCAAGTCTGACTTGAAAGATGCTACCGGAACAACAAGCCCTACGTATTCCCTACGAATATTAGAGGGAAGCAAATTAAACAATGAAGGAGCCTAGTAAGATATCTATACATGTCGATAACCCAACCTCCTGTATGTGTAAGCTAATCTTTTCTTTTTCTCATTTTATCTGGTTATTACCGTTTCTAATTGGAGACAATATACACGTTTGCCTTGACGCTGTCCATGATATCCCAACATGGCGCAGTCGGCTTAGTGGAACCATCATCCGTAACGTTCCCAGGTCACCGCCGCATCCAATTGTGCTCCTCCTTCAGGCTTGACACACCTTCCGCGGTTGTTTTTCCTCTTGGGTCTCCCCATCATTGGCTTCACCCATATTCATTACACATCCACATTGCGATATCATCCCGGTCATGGAAGCTGCCAAGAAATCGTTGACGGCCAACAAGGGCGTCTTTACCCGTCGCCTCAACGCTTGCAAAACATTTGTTTCCGACGTGAGTGCTTTGGACGACTCCGGACTGGATTTGTCCATAGTTGGCCGAATCGGAGACTGCCTTGACCGATTTGGACTCGTCGTTCAACGCATGTTCTGCATCCTTGGACGAGGTTGCCATCGTCAAGGAGAATTCCTTGCTCACTCAGTTCTCCAACAACGTATGCAAGCTCCGCGAGAAGATTCTGCTCTCTTCCACACATATCCGCACTCAGGTCCGCATTTCGACCACACAACACGTCTCACCACCCTCTGATTTGAATCCTCGGTCCTCTAGAATCAATGTTGCCCTGAAACCCGACAAAGTGGTCGCATCCAGCACACTGGCCGAGTTTTGTTCATGGAATACTGGGTTTACCTTATTCTATTCATCGAACCATATGGAGAATTTTCCCATCACCGAACAGCATGGATACCTTCAATCATGCCTGGATTTAAAGCTCCAGCAGATCCTTATGACGAAATCTCGAGACGACACTCCCGTCCTTGGCGAGGATGGTTGCATTGCCAAACTCCATGAGATTTTCATCGAACACATCCCTCTGCTCACTAGGTGATACAACTTTTTCCATTGTGATCAACGTCCAGGTGAGAAGTTCACTGATTGGCATCTCCACCTACAGATCGAGGGCTAGGAGGCAGAATTATCATCCATTGGAGAAGATGAACTGTACGTTCTCCGCCTGGTCACAGGCAGTTCAGATCGGCAATTACGGGAAGAATTTCTTCATCAGCAAGATCCTTCTTGTGAGACCCTCCATCGTATAGCTATGGCTTGGGAATCCGCCAATGCTGTCGAGTCCGCGAGTTCAAGTCATTCGTCTGCCACCATTGCGGCCACTTCTTCCTATAAGAAATCCAAATCAGAGTCTAGGAAATCTAGGTCCCAGAAGAAGCCAAGTTTCGGTTCTAATTCTACCTCGTATGAATGCTTGGGTTGCGGTAAATCTACACATCCTGGTGGTCCTACCCGCGAACATTGTCCAGCCAAGGACACAGTCTGCCATACGTGTGAGAAGACAGGGCATTTCGCTGCCGTCTGCAGGGGCGGAAACATGGCGTGGTCGCTCGAAATCCCGTGGTCGAACCCCTGGTAATTCCAAGATCATTAATTCTTCATCAATTCATGTCAAGATGGTCAAGGCACGTCCTACTCCTACTGTATCTGTGGACATTTGCCCACGAACTGGGACCCCATTCCAGATGGTTATACTCCCGGATACTGGAGCAACGGAGACTTTGATCTCTGCAGATCTGGTTCAAACCTATGGGATAGAAGTGGACAAGTCTCAAAAACGTTCAATTCGCGCTGGCAATAATACAAAAATGGAGTGCCATGGGGCAGTACACCTTGAGATTACTCATCTGAGGAAATATTCCACAACGATCTGGGCATATGCCACGCCACATATCCATGACCAGGTCCTTCTTTCATGGCATTTGATGATCGATCTTAGGATGTTACCTCCAACATTCCCATATCTTCCTGAAGATGTTCCGTCTGTCACCAAGGTTGAAGTTCGTTCTGCTTCTTCCAAACCCTCAGAGGATATGGTCCAAGAGAAGATCCATCGTCTCATGGACAAATTCTCCTCCGTTTTCGAGGCATCTGAGGTACTCAAACCGATGAGAGGTACAGCTATGACCATTCACCTTAGAGACGATATCCCTATCAAGCCCACTCACGTCAATGTAACTAGGAGCATTCCCTATGCGTACAGCAGAAAAACGGAGAAGGAATTAAACTTGATGGGCACGTCAGGCATCATTGAACGTGTTTTTGATCCTTCTGATTGGGTCAGCCCAAGTCTTGTGATCCCAAAATCGAATGGATCGTACTTGACTTCACGTCACTCAACAAGTATGTCAAACGTCCGGTCCATCCATTCTCTTCTGCCATGGACATTTCAACCTCGATTCCTCCTTCATCCAGATGGTTTGTCGTCATGGACGCGGTTTAGGGTTACTGGCAGGTGGAACTTGACAAGCCATCCAGGCATCTGATGACGTTTCTTACGCCCTTTGGCCGCTTTTGTTATTGCCGAGCACCCATGGGACTTAACGCTTTGGGTGACGAATTTTGCGCACGAGGAGATCAAGCCCTGTCTGGTCTTGTAGGAGTTCGAAAGATTGTCGATGACATTCTTGTCTGTGGCAACTCCTGCGAGGATCTCCTGACAAAAACAGAGGCCGTGCTTTTACGATGTCAGCAACATGGCATCACCTTATCCAAGACGAAAGCACAAGTTGGCTCGGCAGTGAAATTTGCTGGGTTCATAATTGGCGCAGATGGCGTTCGTCCTGATCCTGCCAAAATAGCATCAATTTCTGAATTTCTGGTCCCAACCAACATCACAGACCTCCGGTCGTTCCTGGGATTGGCCAATCAACTCGGGCAGTTCATTCCTGATTTGGCCCACGCATCCCAACCACTCCGGGCTCTCCTGAAAAAGGACATTGTATTTCAATGGCTTCCAGATCACCAAGTTGCATTCGATTCAATCAAGTCTATCCTTACCAATCCTCAAGGTCCTGTTCTCGCCCACTTTGATCCCTCTTTGCCAACATTACTCCTTACCGACGCCTCCCGTCTAAAAGGCCTTGGGTACGCTCTTCTTCAGACTTGTCCCAACGGTCAATCTAAGTTGATTCAATGCGGCTCCACATACTTATCTGATGCTGAAACTAGATACGCTGTGTGTGAGATCAAGGCACTGGCTGTTCAATGGGCCATCCAATGCTGTGGCATTTACCTGCTTGGAATGCCATTCACCGTAATCACTGATCATAAGCCTCTTCTTGGTATTTTCAAGCGATCCAATCTGGCCTCCATGGACAATCCACGTCTTCAGCGGATCCTGATCAAGCTGTCTGGGTACACGTTTGAGACCCAATGGATTCCAGGCAAGAGCCATCACATTGCTGACACGCTCTCCTGCTACCCACTCTTTGACAATCACCAATTCCCTGATGTTGACTCCTCGGAAGTGTGGCTTGCCGCCATCCAGATCAATTCCGCATTGACTTTCGATTCAGCTCTTTTTGCTATAGCTGAGAAAGCTAAGGATGATATTAATTATCAAGCTGTGGTCTCAACTCTCCTCTCTGGCCAGTCACCCAAATCCTTACCGCAAAGTCACCCATCCAAATTACTTTCCAAACAATGGGGTGTTTTGG
>NC_081441.1:3244957-3256928 GCF_007210705.1 Tigriopus californicus | reverse complement strand
TTCCAAACAATGGGGTGATTTGTCTTTCGACGAGGAAACGGGCCTCCTTATTCTCCAAGGACACCGGATCGTTCTTCCGGCCGGGTCCCGTTCAGATGTTCTGACCGGCCTCCACGCCTCACACCAAGACATTCGCTGTACCCGCCCATTGGCCCAGAGCCTCTACTTCTGTACTGGTATGAACAACGATATCGAGCAAGTGGTTAGCTCGTGTTCCACATGCCAATTACATCTTTGGAGTCAACAGCCTGAACCCCTTGTCCATTCCACGTCCTCCCAACCATTTGAGTCCGTTTCCGTGGATCTCTTTGAGAGTGCTTGTGCACATTATCTCATCATGGTCCATCGGTTCTTGGGATGGCCCTGCATCTCCCGCTTGGGCCGGATGGGCACCAGGGCCGTCACAGACATCCTACGGGATTGGTTTGTGGATTATGGCGTTCCCCAAATCATTCGCTCCGATGGAGGCCCTCAATTTCGATCAGAATTTCAAGATTTCTGCCGTGATATGCATATCACTCATCAATTATCCTCCGCCTATCACCCAGCCTCAAATGGTCACGCCGAATCCGCGGTCAAGTCAATGAAGATGCTGCTCCAAAAATATGAGAATAATTGGCGTTATTTCCGGCAATCTCTTCTCGAATGGAGAAACGTGCCCCGTGCAGATGGCCTCAGCCCGGCCCAATGGCTCTTTGGCCGCCGACTTCGTACGCAGGTTCCCGGCCATCCCGCCTCTTATGATTGCCTTTCCGATGGCGATTTTCTGGCGGCCCTTTCGAAACGCAATGTGGACAAGGGAAAGGTCCAGGATAACTTTAATGCCCGTTCTTCTGTTCTCACGCCACTTTCTCCCAACACCAACGTGCTCGTTCAGGATCCCCATTCCAAGAAATGGAATCAATCCGCCACCGTCATCCGGGTCCGTGAGAATGGACAATCATACCTTTCATACCTTCTATGAACACTGTACAGTCCAAACTTATCTAGTCTCTCCAAATACGAGAGCTCTCATTCCTGTGATGTTCCTAGTGAAACATCTTTGGACTTGTTCGACCTTTTGTAAACCTGCTGAACTCATTGAGCCCAAATGGGTGAAGCATATTCAAGATGTGGCTGGACAATTGACTTGTACAGTTTTAGCATCGTGATGCTATATCTTTCATAGATGAGACCTGCTCAATATCTTTAGCTAGCTCCATCATCTACGAGTGGAGTATTTAAAGGAGTTGACCCGTCATTGAGCGGAATTTCATTCCGTACAGGGCCTTATTACTCTTAGTTACCTCAAGAATAGATTATTTCTAGGTCCTATGCAAGGCTACTGGAATCTTGGCCATTCTCACCAGAAACTAACTTTGTATCGTTAGCATAAGAAGAGAGACTGGCAGTAATACTAAGCCTGTGAAGCAGGGCAACGAATATTATAAAAAGAAGGGGCCCTAAGATGGAGCCCTGGGAAACACCTGAATTGACATCATGTATGTCACTAAGGGATCCCTCGACCTTAACAATTTACTTCATATCCTACATGAAGCTTCTTATCCAATTGAGAACCTTCCCTTGGATCCCAATGTCATGAAGTCTATTCAACAAAAGGCCATGATCTACTTTATCAAAGGCCTTGGCAAAATCAAGATAGGCAACTATGGGTGAAAAAAGGACAATCTACCTTTGAACATCCCTTCTTCCTTTTGTACTTCTTAAGGCCGAACTTGAGAAGTGTTTGACACCATTTAGGGTGGTCAAACTGACAGCCTTTTCCTTCTTCAGGACAAGGCTGCTTCCGGGAAATAAAACAGACTGTTTTCTCTACAACTCTCTTATCCTGCTGTTTTTCAAGAGGAGGTACAACTTCAGCCTCTACATTGGTCGAATCAGTCGACTTCTCAACTACTGGGTGAGCCTGTTCATCAAGCAGCAACCTGGTATAATTGACACAAACAACTAAAGCCTCTATAATAAAGGGCTTATTGACTACGGAGGGATCCTTCCCTGTTAAGACCAAGTCCAAACATTGTCTAACCTCTTTGCTGACTTTTCCAAAAATAGATATCATCATGAATGCAGGAGGAACTATCTATGAGCAGCCAAATCAAGAGACCAAGGAAAAGAAAAGAAATAAAAGGCTATGCAATCTTGTCCTGAGATACTGGACAAGAGAGCAAAAGAGGGATGAACTACTTCGCATCAAACTAAACATAAAAATCTAAGATGGAGATAGTAAACAAGAAGTAAGGGACAGAGAAAAGCAAGGAAATAAGAACATATGTAAACTAGAAAAACAACACAAAAACAAAGAAATAACCTCAACAAACTGGTCTAACACAAAATGAAATCAATACGCTAATGAACAATAAATCTAACTTTCAAGGACCAATACAACCAAACTAAAGAACTATACATAACGATTTGGAACTAGAAATACTACACTACTAATCGGAGAGAAACTGCTAAAGCTAAACATAAACAAGCAATAAAGAATAAACTGTATGAATGGCAATTCCCATTCATTCACCCACACACAAACACCACGAACACTACACGTGTTCAGCAACCAAGGAGCAACAGAGGGAGTCACACCTTCGTTCGAAATTCCTGGGAGATAAGAACAGCAGTAGACTAAAATGCGACTGTTCTCAGCGAGCTCCAAAACAGGAATGCTTCAGTAAGGAATTGAGGAAAGACCGAGAAAAGTGGCTGACAATCCTAATTTTGAGTCTTGCATTGGGCTCCCAGCTTTTGCTGCCTTCCTTGCCGCTTGTCTGGAAGTTTGTCCCAAATGGGCCTGAGTTCATCGCCAAAATTGAGGTTTTGGAGACTGGAAACCACGCCAAAGTGAGCGTTCACGACTAAGCATAAATCTTCCAGATCTCTGAGCTACTTTCCAAGAAAGGAATCATTTTTGATAATGAGGAACCTTTCGAGTTTTCTTCTGAGGTTATTTGCTACACTCTCACTGGTTCCTTACCTTTGCCTTAGTTTGTCCCATATTGTATTGAAGGCTTAAGTGCGATCCGATGCAGCAGCAGATAAATAGTTGTGAACCAAAATGTTCGCTTCTCCGTCTGCGTTGGCTAACAACACGTTGATTTGATTCATTGGCGTCAATATTAATCCTTGAAGTACATTTTCGAGAAGTGCCATCAAATGATGAACCAATCTTCTTGCCCAACGCCTGTGAATGGACCTGTTGCTTTACTAAAGAGCTCTCTCCTTTTTAAGAACCCAGAGGAAGAATTCGAAAATGAGGGTCTCTGTTGCCCGACGTCCAATGTACAAGATCCCAAAACTTGGGCAAATACATATGGAATGTTAGCCACGAGAGAGGAAGAACTCGAACTTGGCGCCAACTGACCTTGAACTTGATGGAAGGATGGATCTAATACAGTCGGCTTGAGTTGGTCAATGGGCACTGTCTAAGTCTTCCCATTGATTTCCCCATCAAAAGTCTTGGGAGTACGCTTTAAGACACGGTAGGGTCCTTCATAAGGCGGTTCCAAAGACGAATGGACCTTGTCAACTCATACAAGGCAGGAGGTACAGAAGCCGCATGCAAACCGTAAAAATGCGAGGGTGGCGGCACGAGAGTGTCGAGATGTTCGCGCATTTTGTGGTAGTACTTTGAAGGTGCTACTTCTGACCCGGGGTATTGACATAAAGCTCCCGGAACATGGCTTGTGCCATATAATAGCTGAGCAGGTGAGATGTTGCAATCATCTTTTGGAGCACATCAGATTCCAAAAAGCACCCATGGTAAGTGATGTATCAACCAACATCCCGCCATTCTAGCACGCAGCACCTCCTTCAGTTGTCTATGGAATCATTCGATGAGTCCATTGGACTGAGGATGGTAGGAGGTGGTGTGATGAAGGTTGGTGCCTAAAATTTTGGACAGTTTGTCCCAAAGAGCTGACGTGAACTGAGCCTTGACACATGCTTGATATTGGTAGAGAATTCCGAAATGTAAGCCAATTGTCGTTGTTGACGTGCAGAAATCAAACGGACTTTCAGAGTCCGATTTTGGTACTTTAGTTGCGTGATTATCAATTTGGAGCATTGCGTTACAGAATCATCACTGCCATCCTCAACACCATGATTCATTAAAGGAACATCACGGACTTTTTTAATCCTTGCCTTCCATGCGTCTCGTTTTTTGATTAGATAGGAATGGATTGAGTAGGGCTCTGAATCTAGAAGAGAACAAAACTGAGATCAGCGCACCATAGGAATTTGATTTTAACTCCCTCACAAAACAATAAGTTTAACTGGGCCCCAGATCCAAATCAAACGCATTTACATAATATTCTCTGATTCTACTTGTCATATACGGCTTTAGCTACCCTTCAGGCACCCTTTAACGTACTTTTAATGTTGCAAATGCCAGTTCTTGAGCCACTTTCTATATTTCTATTTAAAAAATACCTAGTTTGAATCTGGTGTTGCTGTGATTGCAGACAAGGATGCCTGAAAAGTAACTTAAGCCTTAGAACTAACTCTTAAAGCACAAACATTTACAAAATTGTGTTTGGTTTGGATCTGGGATCCATGTAAACTCAATGTTTTGGAACAGAATTGAAGGTTCAAAATTAACTGCAATGGTGCTCTGACCTCACTGTTGCACTCTTTTAATACAGGGCACTAGGATTGAGGGCAAGGAGAATGAAACTATGTAAGACCAATATTTAAATGAGTGAAACAGGCCAAGCTGAAATTTCCATGAGATGTTGTAAAATGTGACAAGCACCATTTTCACATTTATGAATTAACTTGAATGAAGTTTTACTCACTTCACAAACTTAGAATAGTTGATAGCTTATCAAAAATCATTGACCAATGCTACATGAACAAACATATCTAAAGACCTTTGTCTTAGGAACCAGGTGAACAAAACCCTTTTCATAAGTCCACAGGGCTTAATTGTATGGCTCTTGTGCATGCACACATGTATGAAACTGAACATGCCATATTTAGCTTTAAACAAAATAATTGTCCATAATCAAGGAACAAGTTATTGACCCCTCGGTTCCTTTTAGCCTGTGGCTGGTTTGGCTTTGTCTTGTTATATTGAAAGTAATAAAGGTGGGGCTTCATGAAAACTGTTGAGGCGTGCATCAAAACCGTCCATCCAACGTAAAGCCACGTTTTTGCAATCACGTGACTAAAGTACCAAAATCGGACATTGAAAGTCCGTTTGACGTGCAGAAACAGGGTCGCTTCTTTCGCTCAACGCGAAAATTAAGGGTTTGTGATCGGTCCACAAAACGAGGTCTTGACCCTCTACAAATAGGGCATGTCAAGAGAAGAAAATTTAAGGAAAAATGTGGTCCGGCACCCTGATTTTGGACATTTTAGGGATGGAGAACAAAAATAAACTTCGCAATCAACATTGAATTTTCAATAATTGAGTGATTTTGAGTGATTGCGTTACAAAACCCACCAAAATGAACATTTTTGGTATCAATTGGTGAACGCACCATCAAATTGGCTCAATGCCACAATGCCATTTGCTTAGACAAGCATGTAAAATGGAATAAATGTCAAAATTCAATGCATGCACAGGGCAGTTTGGCTGGGCATGTTGTCTTTGATTTTACTCCATGGAGTAACGTCAGTTGTTCATGAACGTGTTCACTTGACAAGCCCTATTGACTCCTTTCAGTAGCAGCTGTCTGACGATGCACAGATGTTATCAGGGTAGAAGGCCTCGTCAAAAATTTGTTAGCTCTAGTTCATCAAAGCACAATCAGCCCGTAAAACTGCTTTATCTGAATGTGCTTTGTCTTATTTACAAAAAAAGACAGCATAAAGATCAAGGATCTTGAGGAACTAGCTATAGATAGACAGGTCTTGTTCATTTCCACTAAAGGAGCTTGGCTTCTACCAGGAGTCTTACATGAAGGTCTAGCCATGGTTGATGTTCTATAATCAAGCTGATTTCTTGAATTTCCCGCATTTTTGAAAGAGGTAACTCGATCAGAAGATTTGATGTGGTTCCATAGCATTTGTATACATTAGAGACAAAGTCGCCATCAGGCTTTTTTAGTGCATAAACTGTGCCATATTTACAACTTTTAGATGGTCGCCAATAAAGGGTGCGGGAGGGAAGTTTTCATCCAAGTTCATTTCATATTTGCCGGTTTGTTTGGGGATGAGAAGCAAAGTTTAGAAAAGAACAACAAAGGCCAAAGGTGTATTCATGTTAGATTACCATAAAAATCTAATCAAAAGCGAAATGGGCTCTCAACAATTAAAAAGGCGAAAGCTTCGCGCGGGGAATCAAGCCGAACGAACAAAAAAGCATTGTCATAGTCTCTGTGAGCCCTGACCTCAATGTCAGGACCACAATACATGACGGAGAAGGTATCATCAGACAAGAAGGAAGTGGGGGCCACGGTCTCAAACGGAATGCCGACTTTCTAGTGACTTTAAAGGCCAAAATTCAAGTGGACCCAACAGTCTCTTTGTTGTGGAGAACAGATGAATTGCCGTCTCCCTTTTTGACCTTTCATATGTTTGCCCCTTAACACTGAGAAACCAATTTATCTTACTTCATGTAATACTTTATTTTCGGTCACGAATAAATAAACAAAATCCAAACCTTTGGAATTGGATTTTGTCAATCTGCCAAATCTAAGCTTTCAACAAAAAAGTCTGTAAGCTAGGAAGGGTAGAACTAAAGACCTGTTAAACACCTGCAAAGCAGTGACAAACTATAACCAATAAACCCCGCATACTTGGAACTACTTACCAAACAATAGACAATGTCGTTTATGAGTCAAACAAAAGGCTCAGAACATCAAGACCAGAGAGAAAGACGTCCAATCTTGCAGGATCTCGTACTTCTATTTGAAAGGCATCGCCGAGCCCTAAAAGGAGCCAGGCCAAGCCGAACTGAAGCAGAGCTCCCTTAGGAACTGCAAGAATTTGATGCCAGACTGGAAAAAAAGCATCTTTGGATTTCAATACTGCCGCAAAAGCTCTTATCAATAGAAGCATGGAAGCCGGATCCTCAGCCAAGTTGCCGATGCCAAGGCTCTACGTGGCAAAAATAGCGCCCTTAAATGATTCTACCTAAGTGCAATAAATGAAGACGCCATGGCAGACGTGGATTTGGTCTCAAATATTACTGGAACCACCAAGACCAGGTAGCTCTCCGAAATCACCAGAAAAGAAAAGAGGCTTGCCCTGTACACCAAGTTCGAGAGGTCGAAGCCAGCAAGAGAATTTTATCGCCGTCAGGAAGCCTTGGAGCTAGAAAGGTTGGGCCTCGAGAGGGAAAGTTGGCGTCAAGCCTGCAAGGCAAACAACCATAGAGAGCAGATGGCGTTACAAAGCATGGAAAGAGAAGCACACATCCAAGTTGAAAAGCAGCAACTTGAGAAGGATAAGGAGGAAGAACTGCAAGTGACTAAGTTGGCCGTCTTTTCACAAATAGGCGAACAATTAGCCGCAGTACAGTAGAGGTGGAAATAGTTTCCCACGTCGTCGCGGCTGGGGATGGACGCTCAGGGTTTGGTCAAGGCCTCCTTCCCAGCCTCCCCCTCGAACAACCTCATAAGCCAGCCGATTCATGCATTACAAACAAAATCTTGGGGAAGAGCAGACACTATCAGGACCTCAGGCAGCACAGGCGGGTCAACATTAGTTTCGCCATCAAATTGGTTCCCTATATCCTTGTCTTACAACTACAACCGAGGGCATTCCCTCAGTTTGGGATTCGACCCAAGGACCTGTGGCGGCTCGTGAGCAACTTACCAATGATCCTGTTGAATAACCATGTCTCGACGATGTTATAAATAGAATGGAACAAGGGAATAAAGGACCGGCTTTTGTTGACTTTACAAATCGCTTCATTAGTGACCCCGATGTGGGAATGTGATCTTCAGACAACTCGTCTAGCTGTCGTTAGAACCCGTTGGAATGGAGTCCAAAGTGAACGCTGGACAAGAGCTAGTCTCGCCAACCATTTCCGACACTCAAAATCCATTAATTGCGGGTGCGTCCGTAAATTTCCTCGGTTTTTGGTCTCATGGTCCCGTGATATGGTTTGCCCAAGCAGAATCTCAATTCGACATCAAGGGAATCTCGGCAGACGAAACCAAATATGACTATGTTCTGGCTGCGCTGGATTTTACAACAGCTCAACGTGTGGAGGATCTCATTGTTGCGCCTCCCCCCCAAGGGTACCAAATACGCCGTGCTTAAAGACCGTCTACTTGCTTCCTTCACCTTGTCGTCATACCAAAGAGGACAGCGATTGCTGTGTGCTTCACCGTTGGGAGATCGTTTCCCAACTGCATTGATGGATGAAATGCGTAGACTTTTGGGTGATCACGAACCATGTTGCTTATTCAAAACGATATTTGTGGATCAACTTCCGGAAGAGATTCGTCCCCATCTTGTTGGCTGATAAAATGGTTTCTGGGTTGCACCCCACAATTAATGGCGTTGCTTCCGGACGGAAAAGCACCGGCGCTTCATCAAATTCTGGTGAAAGGCTTTGCCAATTTCACAAACGGTGGAGTTCCAATTTTCCGGAACTCTTGGTGCCAGTGTTCAACAATGTCGAACCTAAACATGGCGTGTTCCACCAGTTACCCACAGTGGGCCATGCCGTTCACTTCAGAGCTCAACGTTTATCAAGTGCTAAGTTATAATACAGCTGAAATATACTCAGGTTCCTACCTATCATATTTGGGGTGCGATATCACATTGGCGACGAGGATCCAAGAACCCACCGAGGCACATCCAAGAGCGGACGGCAACCCACGGAACCCCAGAGGAACGGTCCGAGGCACACCTGACCCACCCCGCTTCGACCATCCAGTACACACTGATAACGACAGGCTGGAGGCGCTGGATTCATGGATGGATGGGTTTGAAGCTTATAGCAAAGCCTTCTATGGTAACAAAGAAGCGCCAGCCAAAGGTGATGTCGTGACCAACAGTCAATGGAAAAGGCTCCTGAGGATAGCTCTCGCCCCGGCCCCAACATCACTCATGCACAACAAGTACCCAAACCTGAAGGATAACTCGGTTACATACATCGCCATCATTGACCTCATTTGCCAACAATTTGGGAACCTCAAGTCCGAGTTCGCCACCATGAACGACCTCCTTGACTCCCACCAGAAGGTTGGAGAAGCGCTCTCCGCCTTCCATGAAAGAATATCTAGTTTGGCGGCTCAATCCGGGTTCTCCTGCAATCAATGTCGAGGTCACCTGGTCCGTCACCTAGCCCTATGAAGAACAACTTGCACCACCATTAGGGCTGCCGCGCTACAAAATAAGTGGACCGGAGAAGAACTCCCGGTCAGGGCTAGAGAAGTTGAAATCTCGACCGCAGCAGCAACTATAGGCCGGAAAATCCCAACGCTGAGGGTCGACATAGAAGAAGAAGAAGGTTCCCAAGAACAGGAAGAGGTATATAGAATCGGAGGTCCATACTCCAAATCGGCGCGGCAAGTGCAAGAGGCCCAAAGAACTCCAGAGGGTTTGACAAATGCCGCGTGTGCATGGTGTGGGAGGGCACCGGGACACGACCAATCAAGCTGCCCCGCGTCCCAGGCACCATGCAACAGATGTGGAAGGCTGGGCCACTTCGCCATTGTTTGCCAAATGCCTCGACACGCAGTGCGTTCGTTCGCCAACTCTCACACCACACCACCAAAGACGAAGAGGGGGCGTACTACAACGTTTTTCAAAGCAACGCCAGCAACCACAACCAATGCCCAACCGCCGCCAAGATCACCATTGAGGGCTCTAGACTGATGGCAATTGTGGACACAGGGGCTCAGGCAAATATGTGCGGTCCATATCCCCCAGAGACCAGTGCAAGATCACATCCTGCAAGGTGGAGATACAACCCTTTGGGAGCGCCCCCATACGTCCGGTGGGCACCATGGCTTCCTGGACGTCTTGGGAAGGACAGAGCGCAAAGGCGGAGTGGCTTGTGGTTGATGACTATGATTTTTCAAAACTAATCGTCCCAATAATCTCGAAATCGCTGGCCATAGACCTGGGCATGATCATGCTCGACCCCAGGCTGGTGCCATATTCAAATGATTTTAAGATGAGACGCGGAAATATAAACAATGATGTCTACACCGCCTCCAATTTGTCAGAAGTAGCCAGTGACTCTTCAGGGAAGAAGGAAACCAATCACACAGATAAATGGGTACATAATAATTGCTTCAACAAATGCTTCAAAGGCCTTGGGCGGTTACGAGGATACGTAGTGTAACTCTACCTCAAACCAAACGCAAAACCCCACATATTGCCTCCAAGGGCACAACCATACTATCTGCAGCCCAAAATTGAAGAAGCCATAGAACAAATGCTAAAGGAAGACGTTATAGAATATCATGAAGGACCGGCAGACTGGATCTCCAACTTAGCTATCGTACTCAAAGAGAAAGGTGCAATCCGGATAACAGTCGACCTACGGAGCTCCACGACACTCATATACCTTTTCCAAACCCCGACACAATCAAGGCCAGGCTGGCCAACTGCAAAGTATTCTCAAAATTAGATTTCAAACAAGCATTTCATCAACTGGTACTACCAGAACAATCACGACCACTAACAGTCTTCCGATGTGGGGCACGCCTCTACCGTTTCAAGACACTCTCCATGGGACTGAAGCCGGCATCAGGGGAGCTCACAGCGGCATGCAACGAGGCGTTTGGAGACCTAAAACATGTACACGTTATACACGACGATGTCATAGTGGCCGCCCCCTCAAGGGCAGAACACGACGCAGCCCTGACCGAATTCCTGGATCGCTTAGCTCAGAGAGGAATGACTCTCAACCCCGAAAAGTGCTGCCTTGGGGCGGAATCAATCATATTCTGGGGAGTGAAGATTGGAGCAAAAGGAGTCTCACCAGACCCAGAAAAGGTGGAAGCCCTCACCAACGCGAGAAAACTAACATCTAAGAACGATCTGGTCTCTTTCTTGTGCACGGCCCGCGCCAACCAGGAATTCGTTCCTGCCATGGCCAGTCGAACGTCAAAACTGCGAGCTCTAACACACAAATCTGCCCACTTCAAGTGGCGGGAGTGTCATCAGAAGGAGTTTGAGTCATTGCGGAGGGCCCTCATGGGTTCCATCAGCAACTTAGTAGAGAATCACAATTCAGAACAAGCATACCTCTATGAAGGGAATAACGTTTAAGCAATAGATGTTTAATGATGTTAGATAGGGAAAAAGCGCGACGGGCCAATAGAAATAATATGGCATGAGCAGGTGTTTCTGTGTTCCTGAATCAGAATATATCTCAAGGACTGTTATCTCCTCCGTATTGTACCCCCCCCCCCCTCATTCGCCCCTTTGAGATAAAACAAGCAATCTTCGATCATTAAGAAATATGAAACATGTGGAGCCGAAACCCCTGCAGGAAAGGCAATAAACCGACCCAAACCATAATTGACTAAATGCAATTCGTAACGTATTGGGTTTAAGCATTTGTTTGTATCTTGGTCGTAGGTTGCGGAAAGCAGAGGATCCTTAAAGTTCAAATGAAAGATGTGATCCCACAAATATCAGGCACCTAGACAAATGCGATAAGACACGAATCCTTGTAGAGGACGCATTAGTTATAGCTTTTGTGCTGATTAGTTTCCTCCAGTTTCCATTCTAGACCTGTTAACATGTCGCGTTAAAATGGCCAAGAGTCTGTTCGTACTTGTGCGATTTGCGAATTGACCAGGAAAGGTATAAAGTCACAAGATCAACCTTTAAAGAAGTAATTCAAAGTTGGCATAATTGTGTAGCGAATGATATGTCGAAAAAGAAAGCTCCAAGATGTTACTGATGTTTATCATTTATCACAAGTGGTCATTATCCTTTTTATTACTCCTCCCACTTACTTTCCTAGTTTGACATAAACACTCCCTTCGACAAGTTTAAGATTCTCAACCTACAACCCAGAAATGACAAACAAAGAAACGGGCATCCACCAAGAAAA
>NC_081441.1:3242516-3244906 GCF_007210705.1 Tigriopus californicus | reverse complement strand
AGTCATCCGTCCTTGGCCTTTCTCTTAGGGTACCCTTGATATGGCCAGATCTGCATTTCTTCCTAAAACATAAGGAAGAGTTATCATTTACGATATTTTTTCTACCGCCAGCCGTTTGAGCGATCTTAGATGGCTGTGATTAGTTTGGATCATTAGGTATTTTTTGCTCTTTTAGGACTACCATGGCCTGGATTATGAATGCCATAGTTTTGAATCAAAGACATGACACCTTGATACACATTTCATTCAAAAAAATCAGATATTTAGCCAGTGTTCTCGCTCCTTCATCTCGGATCAAACTGCTCTTTATTTATCTTTCTTCGTAAAACCCTTTTTCATTCACACAGAACCTTTCATATGCTAAAACAGCCAGGAGTCTACATTTTAATTTTGATTCAAAACATATTCAGAAAAAGGCATCTAATAAGACCACATATGGATACTTTTTTGACCTGACGTTTTAACACCGCTAGAATCTGTTACTTTTTAGCACTAGTTAGAAAAACCCTAAAAACATAGAGTAAGCCAAAAAGAAGCAAGAGGTGTTTTTGTTTGGTCTACAAGGGTTTGGGTTAGCCTCGCTTAGCCAACAAAGTAAGCCATTATAGCACCCATTTCCAAATTGAAATACTCAGTGCTATAGTTCGTATCGGATTGGTTCTATTGTATGTCTTTAGTTGTGATAAACATTAAAATGTTTTCTTAATGGAAAGGTCGAGGAGGAGAATTGAACCAGGTATCACTCTCATGTTAGATACTGAGCCAACCACGACGTTAATTCCTTCTTTAAGATGTAAATATCAGGCACCAAGCTTTGAACACATGGCATATATCGAGAAGAATATTGCCTTGTTAAAACTGCCTTTTAGATTGCTCAGCATGCATGCATGAGGTAGGAATCTCCTCCTAAGATTGCGTGTTGTTCAATTTGCTCCCCAGCAATATTTATAGGAAATATGCAGTCATATATTTTCCACATGGTTTTAAGTCAGACTTGGATAAGTTTTTTAACAAAATTCCACATCTACCCTATTTTCAATGGCTAGCTAGTCCCGTCAATTCTAGTTTGTTGGTGGATCAGATAATTTATGAATGTATACGAAGAGTTCGGAGTTCAATGAGAATTATGAATTTTTCGGCTTGGATCGTTAGGGATTGCATTCCCAAAAGTGGTGAGGAAATGGGGCAAATGTGAGCCGAAAATGAACCTTGATGGATGTTGACTTCTCAATCGGGACCAAAATGAGTGTCATAAAGGAGTCTTTCTCATCTTGTTATGGTAGGATAGCCTCTCTGGAAGTGGTCTGGAAGAGGTCCTTATCCATTTTGCAAAGAAGCATGCAACTAAGAGAATAGATCTCATCTTCGTTAAACAAAATAACTTTCCCACTTGTGATAATAACACATGGCTTGCAACAAATGCATTTCAATTTCAAATTCCGCTCCTTCTCAAATCGGTTCAAAGAGGTGGAGAATCTCTTTGATGGACCTTGCATCTTTTCACCTCATGGTGACAATCCGCATCGTTCAGTCAACTTGAACAACTTGTGCTGTCCTTCACTTCTGCGGTCATTGAAAAAGAAAGCAAAGTCTGGCCCGTTTTGCGTCTTCATTTCCATTTACTTTCTGACGAGAAGCTCTTACTACATGGATGGATGGATGGCTCAGTCACCTCTTACAGATTACTTTAAGAGCTCCGTTCATTCAATCCTTGACAATGGCCCTGCCAGTCCGATAATTGTTACATCCATTTCTAATAATATTTAAGTTTTCGGCTTGTCCATGATTTAAGTAGTCCTTTTACAGACAATCGTCTGTTCCGTCTGTATCTCAAGGTGAAATCCCCGGCTGCGTGTTTAAGAAAGGAATTCAAAATTGAAGCCAAAAAACGTCCGTATCTTTTAGTCCCGCTGAGCTACATCTGATCCCTTGAATTTCTAGGGCCTATTAATCTTTGCCATTATTCAATACACCCCATTGTCCTACAACAAAACATACGTTTATCCACTTTGGGGCCAACTCATCGGAGCTGCCTTGGGGATTGCCTCAACAATTTGCATTCCCTTGTACATTATCTTCGCTTTGATAACAGCTCCACAAGAAAATATAATACTGGTAAGCGCCAAAGGGTCTAAAATGTGACACTGGTCAGAAGCTCTTCGAAATCATTTCAGAAAATCCAAGGTCTCACAAAGCCTCAAATGGAGACAACGCTTTATCATCGATCCCAGCAACAGCCACGTGACCTCAAAGAATCGAAGAGTCCAATGAATGTTTGATTGTGTTTTCCAATGACGATGGATACTAATGTCGGAATTCGAGATATCATGTACCTCATTGGTAACCTTTCTTTTTCATTATCAACATGAGTAATAAATAATGTATTGTTT
>NC_081441.1:3229780-3242484 GCF_007210705.1 Tigriopus californicus | reverse complement strand
CTTTCTTTTTCATTATCAACATGAGTAATAAATAATGTATTGTTTTCAACTGTTTGCATCAGGGCTGTTTTTCATCACTTGAATAATGCTATATTAATGCTTCTGTTTTTCAGCACTAATACAATAGATTCAATACATTTGAAGGATCTCTCATGTTTTTTAAGATCGAATTGTGACTGTCACAGACTTTTTTGAATACTGACAAATGCTTCAGCTTTTATTTTATCTGTCTAAACCAAATTGATATGATCTCGTAATCGCGCTTTGATTCGAATATATTGAAGTAAACCCCTTTGTTATGAATGGAAACAATCCCTTTGTAAGGCGGTGACGATTTGTAGCCTGTTGCATTTTTTGCAGCCCTTTTCTTACGTCGTTACAAAGAATGAAATCTCCAGAACTATAAAATTGTTTAAAACCCACTGTTCCGCGGAAAATTAAGACACGAATTTGATTTTTTTTGCAAAAAAGAAGCTTACTTCATGCGTCTTAAGTGATTGTTATAGTTTCATTATTTTGTGATGTCAAACCTATATTGTTCGACAGTAAAAGAAATAATCTAAACACCATTGTTCTTAAAAAATTAGTTACTTCTCCACAGAACCACAATAACAAGAGCTTTGTAATTTAGTCTTAATTGTGTTTTCTTTTACTTCCGTGTGCCCCTTCTGTTGCAGCACGTAGATAAATCGAGCAAGGGTTTTGATCATACCTTATATACGCAGCACGTATCCTGGATGGAGAAAGCTAGGCCTGGCCGTACAGTCCACCAAAACTCGAGAACAAGATTCAAGACAAGTCCAAGAGACAGTCGCTCTCTCTCTCTAGTTAAGGCCGAACCTGTAATCCAACAAGTACTCGATTCAGATCATTAACTGATACTAACAACATGGTTGTGACGGATCAAAGCAACCATCGAGAAGATGGAGCCCATCTCACTTCTTACATAATAGTTCCACCGAGTGAAGAAGAGACCTCGCCTACCAAAGAAGGCCTTGGAAACGTGCCCAAAAGAGACGTGTGGGGCAATGGAATGGAATTTGTCTTGGCGTGCGTAGGATTTGCCGTGGGCTTGGGCAATATTTGGCGATTTCCATATCTGTGTTATAAGAATGGAGGCGGAGCGTTCCTGGTTCCTTATTTTGTATATGTGATCGGAGGAGGGATCCCTATGTTGTTCTTGGAGGTGGGATTGGGTCAATTCATGAGCCAAGGGAATATTTCCATTTGGAACATTTGTCCCATATTCAAAGGTATGAAGTATTGGTTGAAGCATTTTTGAAAAATGACCACTAACATCTGTGATACGAGACCGATCTTATTGTGTTTAGGACCCGGGCTGAAATGAAATCCTTTTAACGCAAATCGCACCAGGATTTAATGTTGAAAAACTATTTATCTTAAAAATATCAAAACGTTAGGTGGGAATCGTCTTTCTGCTATTCAATCTGCCTTTTAGAACAGACATGTTGTACCACCTTTGCCCGCGAAGCCACAGATGTTCAAAGAAATATTGCTAGGTCCCCCCCATAAGATATAAATTAGACACGGTACTTCTATTCATAACATAGGTTGTCCAACAAATGCTATTCTTTACATCTGTAGACACGGAATTTTTGGCTGATCATTGAACAAAATGTAACAAAATAGCATACTTAACAGTAAATTTATTCGAACTTCTTAAAAATGTAACGCGTCGAACATGATGGTTCTTGCTCTTCATATTTCGAAAATCTGATCCGTTAGAAGATAGAAGAGTATGAAGTGATTCAATAAAGCAATGGGCTATACGTACTTGGATAAAATTAGTCAATTATTTCAAATCACCAGCATGTTCGAGCGAACAATATTTGAATATTGCCCAGGGACACAACGTCAAAGCTACACCAAAAACGAGAATTGTTTGAGCTTTGTAACACAAGTCATTCAATTATTGCAAATATAGTTTGCTCAGGGTGCATGTTGGTGGTACAGGAAAGACCAATAGCCTCCCCCCTAAAAAAACTCAAGATTTCCCGTTTTTCCTTCACTTCACAAATGTAGTTGTACAAGAGACATAGAGTTGTAAATGAATTAAGTCTGAAAACACTACACTCTTAAGCACTTCACACTTTTAGGTATCCTATCAAAGTCTATCAATCAATCAATGTACGATTGGAAGAAATTGAAAGCCTAGTTCATCTGCAATATTATGTTTTAACTTGCTTGAACGATTTTTAGGATTAAATACAGTTTTTCACAATCTTTTACAATGAAAAAGTGTGAAGTAAATCAGTCAGTTTTGACCGCCACTTTTTCCGCAATTCACTATTTCATTTTATTTTTGTTTTTCAAACAATAATGAACAACATAGATTAGTTCTCGTTTACCTACTAGATAATTTTTTCTGCAAATTCATTTTGCTGCAATTTGGCTTGGATAATCATGCTGTTGTTTTGACTATAAAATTACCGCCATCTAAATGATTTAAAAAGTTTTAAGAATTTGACAAGATATTATAAGGTGTTAGAGTTGTAATTGATCGGCGGGATTGATGTGACGAGTTATCTATAACTAGCTAAAAGGCAATGGCACAAACAAACATCTCACAAAGCCAATGAATGTTCAATGAGTATTTCTTTAAACTCAGCCCCTCCCCATCCCTCCGAAAAAATTAACATTCTTGTAAGATATCTGTACATGTCGATATCCCAACCTCCTGCATGTGTAAGCTGATCCTTTCTTTTTCCCATTTTATCTGGTTATTACCGTTTCTACTTGGAGACAACATACACGTTCGCCTCGACGCTGTCCATGATATCCCAACATATACATACTTTACTTATGTATGAATAACTTACAACTTACTTCAAACGAACATTGTATTTTACGACTTAATGCAAACCATTTTTAATAAAATCATCGGTTGTTTTCCCGGCCCCTAACGCTAAGACGAGGTCATTAAAATAAAGAGAGTTAATGATTCTATCGTAGGGTCATCGATCACTTGAACTACGGACACTTTATTTTTCGGGGGTGGGCAAATCATTTTATCATTTTTAAAGCGGTTTCGGTCTGCTTAGTTTTAGTTACGGCTTGTGTGCTGATCAAAGTATATTTTTTCAATGGTTTTTGCGAACTTCCTTACCCCTACTGGGAATGGGATCCCTAGTACTTGAAGATTTTGAAGTATTCTTCTTTGCCATAAATTTGAAATATCCGACCATCTTTGGCCAGAGAAATCTTGGCAGGGCCGGCGCAATTATCTTTTTGACTCCAACATGACCCAACTTATTGTGCAGTTCTTCCCAAACCCACCCTCTCAGGGAGTTTGGGATGCACACACGACACCGATCATCCTCTTGAAAGTATAATACTCCATTCTTTTTCACAAACTTCGATGGGTGTTCATCCATTAAGGCCTGTACCAGACCATCCTTTCCTTGTTCAAGTTTGATCTTATCAACTTCCATCCCGACATCCTCGATTTCATCAATTGCTGCTCGAGAGAATCAGTCGGCGTCTATATTCTTGGATCCTTGGATATTTTCCACATCAAAATCAAATTCAGACAGTCTCGGCGACCATCTGCCCAGTTTTCCAGAGCAGTCTTTCTTCGATTTCAACCAAACCAGAGGCCAATGATCTGTTTCAAGTGTGAATTTCCCACCGATAAGGAAATGTCGCCACTTGTTTAAAGCAAACATGATAGCCATAGCCTCCTGCTCGATTGTGGCATATCTTTACTCAGCCTCAAAACACTTTTTGGACGCTCACTCAATAATAACTTCTTTGCCGCCCACAACTTGTAATAGAACGGCTCCAATTCCCATAGAACTGGCGTCTGTTTTCACGCGAAAAGGCACCGACGTGTCGGGGATGACCAGGCAAATGTTCCCCGATATTACTCTCTTGATGTCCTCAAATGCTAATCGTTCCACCTCGGTCCATTGAAATTTCCGCGACGACTCGGTCAACTCAGTAAGTAGTTTAAGCTTGAGGATGAAGTCAGGTACCAAAGAACGATAATACCCTCAAAGCCCCAGAAATCTTCTCAATTCTTTTGCGTTTTCGGGTTGTGGCATTTTCAGCAGAGCTTCGACTTGTGTTGTCAAGGGAAGCACTCAGTTGCCCTTGATTGAAAAGCCCAAAAATTCGATTTCCGACTTGAAAAATTTGCATTTCTTCATGTTCAAGGTAAGTCCAGCTTCTGCTAATAACTTGGGGCATCTCCTCAAATCATGCTCGTGTTCTTGCTCAGAAGAAGAATGGACACAAATATCGTCGAAGTAGAGTGTAATATTTAGTTCATTGGCGAAAATCTTCCTCATCACACGGCAAAACGTAGTGGGAGCTGCGGCTAACCCGAAAGGCATTCTTGTAGACTCCCAGAGCTCTCCATGGAAACGGAACGCAGTCTTTGGTATGTCTGCTTCCGACATCCTTATTTGATAATAACCTTGGTTACAATCCAGCGTTGAGAAAACNCCCCCATCCCTCCGAAAAAATTAACATGCTTTACTTACATATGAATAACTTACAACTTACTTCAAACGAACATTGTATTTTACGACTTAATGCAAACCAATTTCAAGAAAATCATCGTTTATTTTTTCCGGCCCCTAACGCTAAAACGAGGTCATTAAAATAAAGAGAGCTAATGATTCTATCGTAGGGTCATTGATCACTTGAACTACGGACACTTTATTTTTCGGGGGTGTGCAAATCATGTTATCATTTTTAAAGCGGTTTTGGTCTGCTTAGTTTTAGTTACGGATTGTGTGCTGATCGAAGTATATTTCGTCAATAGTTTTTGCGAACTTCCTTACCCCGACTGGGAATGGGATCCACAGTAGTTGAAATTTTGAAATATTCAAAATATTTTATATATATTCATTTTACCTAACTTTAGATTCATATAATATCTGATCCCCTAACAAATTAGAGTTGACAGAGCTGGCCGGCCCTTGGATATGGGATCAATAAGGAATTTTGATCAAAAAATTGTCCAAATGTAACTTTAAGGAAGCTACAGGATCAAGACCTACGTACCACCTATACGAATGGTTGAGGGGAGCAAATTGAGCAATGAAGATGCCCGAGAATGAAGGGAGGTGGTCTTCATTGTCCGAACTAGCCTGAATTCATGATGGCTTGAAGGTGCTCTTGAGATGTTTCTTGTTTTACATCGGTTGGCAGTGCTTTTTGAATACTTGTGAATACGTCCAGTTGTCGCAAGAATATTTAGAGTCCCAACTTTCTACATTGTTTTCCAAATTCAACAAGCCTTCAATACTATCCTTGATACATAATATTCATTCTTGCCGCTAAAGTTACAATAATGAAAAAATAAATTATTAGGTAGGTTTTTCGATTAGGATAATCAAGTGGTTCAAGGTTAGATAAAAGAAATGAAAGCAGAAGCAAAAAACCAGCCTTATTGGGACACAGAATTAGTCACCCCCAGGTTTGAAATGACAACGTATTGCGCAGTGAATTAGAACATTAGAGCATGAAACCAAATGGAGAACAAGGGCATTTGTCGGTTGTGCCCTATGAATTATGAATGATCATCGATTATGATAGTTTGACGATTGCCGCTCTGGGACGTTGGGACTTCCAAGTTATGATTAAATTGATAAATCTGTCGACATGATCAGGAGATTTGGGACATGAATACCTTAAAGAATTATTGCTTACCATCCCGATAATCACTAACAACTACTCGCACCTATTTACCATTTTTCCGACTATCTTAACAGTGAGAGTGGCACTTCCGTTTCCGTTCCTCGATCCATTTCTACCAACATTCCCATCTCTCTTGGGTTTCAAGGTTCTTGTTTGAGGTAACTTGGTAACTCAATAGCGAATCTGTGGGCAAGATTTATGAGGCACATACCCTAGTGTCAAATTCGAACCTAGCCTCACAAGTCTTGCCAAATATATAATGAGAGTATAAGTGGCACAATAATCAGCTCAAGAGATGTGACTTGACTGGATGCGGTAGTTTATTGCTAGCTTTCATCAGGCTGTCTGAGGAGTTTAAATTTCTCTAATCTGGGCTCTAAAATAACTGAGTTTGTCTTTTGATCAAGGAATCGGAATTGGAACAACCATCATGGCCGGCATTTGCAACATCTATTACATCGTGGTCCTCGCTTGGGCCCTTCACTACTTCTTCGCCAGTTTTGGATCGGAACTTCCTTGGGCCTCTTGTGGCAACCTATGGAACACGGACCACTGTTTAGCAATTGGGTCTAACCATTCTGATGTCACTGGCCACGCCACGGATCCAGTGGTCGAATATTGGGAGTAAGTTCATGATCCTGTTATTACCCTTTGAGTTATTAAAAAAGACGTGCCGACATGTAGCCAGGTATCGAGCCTGAGATTGGCGGTCCCCATCGTTTGGAGACTCATAGACAACCTTCTTCTATTTTTTGTACCCGCCCGGTAAAGAAACCGGGTTCTTGGCGTGACTAATGGCTTGGAGGAGGTGGGTGGGTTACAATGGGAACTTGTGGGCACCCTCCTCCTGGCCTGGATTCTGGTGTACGGCTGCATTTTCAAGGGCGTCCACTCCTCCGGGAAAGTGGTCTATTTCACGTCCACTTTCCCCTACCTTATGTTAGTTGTGCTCTTCATTCGGGGCGTTACCCTGCCGGGTGCAATGAACGGACTCATCTTTTACCTCAAACCAGATTTCACCAAACTGATGCAATCTCAGGTATAGTTTAGACTGCATTTCTAGCCTTTATAGGTACGTGCCGGGTTGTTTGAGGAACCAGGAACCAGGTAACATTTAACCATTGCTAAATGTCAACGTTCTTGTACTCACCTAAGCCTATACAGAGATTAGCTTTATTCATATTTATTGTTGCTTAACAAGGAGATTGATTCATTCTCCAGGTCTGGATTGATGCGGGGACCCAGGTCTTCTATTCCTATTGCGTGGCTTTTGGAGGCATGGTGGCCTTAGGGTCGTTCAATAAGTATCATCGAGACTTTGTTCGAGATTGCTCCATCATCGCTAGCATCAACGCCTTTTCGTCCATGTTTGGTGGTTGTGTGATCTTTTCGGTCCTTGGCTATATGAGCTATATCTCTGGAATTCCCATTGATCAAGTGGCAGAGTCAGGTGAATATATATATAGTTTTGACCCTGTCATGCACCTCTTAGACTATTGAAGTTGGTCCTTATCTCTTCAAAGGTCCTGGTTTGGCCTTTATTGTCTACCCAAAGGCTGTGTCCCTAATGCCAGCGGCTCCATTGTGGGCCATCTTGTTCTTCTTCATGATCTTGTTGGTGGCCATTGATTCTCAATTCGTCACTTGTGAAGGTTTGTAGGAATTACCATCCGTAAATGCTACTATCAAGATTCGAATCCTTGTTATTTTTCTGAAGGAGTGATCACAGCCTTTATGGACCACCCAAAGGCTGTGTCCCTAATGCCAGCGGCTCCATTGTGGGCCATCTTGTTCTTCTTCATGATCTTGTTGGTGGCCATTGATTCTCAATTCGTCACTTGTGAAGGTTTGTAGGAATTACCATCCGTAAATGCTGCTATCAAGATTCGAATCCTTGTTATTTTTCTGAAGGAGTGATCACAGCCTTTATGGACCATTTCTCGACGAGGTTCAATTTCCGATATGCTCGTGAGATCACCTCTGGCATTTACTGTTTGGTCAGTTTCCTGTTTGCGTTACCGATGGTTTCGCAGGTCAGTTATAAGTCTACTTCACCGTACAAAACCAACAGTATTTTGAATAAGTGGTGCGTCACTTTTTTTCAGGGTGGAATCTACGTATTCCAAATCTTTGATTATTACTCGGCGAGTGGAATGGTTCTACTTAGTTTCACATTCTGCGAGTGCGTGGCCATTGCTTGGTTTTATGGTGTCAATAACTGGTGCAAAAATGTGGAGGATATGATTGGCAGACCGGTGAACATGTGGATTAAATTCTGTTGGACGTTCCTCACACCCTTTCTCAGCATGGTAAATATCCATAATCAGAAAATCCAATTTTGTGTTCAACCGCTCATTGTTTCTAACCTTGGCCTTTGTTAGCCACGTAAGCAAGTTCACTTCAAGTACATTAGTGACAAATCTTACTTCAGTCATTGAGGGAGAAATGAACCCTGGAGTCTCAAGCGAACTTGATAATTTTGACTAAAATGTCAAGTTTTACTCGTTACCACGCATTCCGCTGTAACGATCCTTAAACGCAGGACTTACTGATCTTCTTAATTGAACTGTTCACCTGTAGAGTATAAACGAATGAACTTTGAGTGTACTTACATCACTGAGTAACCTGGTACTCGGAGGACCTTTTCAAAGTACAGCAATCACCCTTCATTGACTCACCTTGTCATGATTTTTTCCAAATGGAACATGATACGTGTCGTTGAAAATGTTTATTTTCTTGTAGGGTTTGCTGATCTTTTCAATCGTACAATACACCCCACTAACTTACAACAACACCTACACCTATCCGATTTGGGGTCAACTAATTGGTGCCGCCCTCGGGATCGCGTCCACTGTATTTGTGCCTCTTTACTTCTTGTACGCTATCATCATGGCCCCTGGAGTGAAACTGGCAGAGGTGAGAAGGCATTCATTTGTTCTTGCCATGAACCCTGTCTGCTGATTGATTCGGTCTGAAATTAATTCCAGAAATTTCATCAAACCACAATCCCTCAAATGGAGGAGACACTGCATCACCGGTCTCAACAAAGAAAATCCCAGAAAGCGAATATCGATTCGCAAGAGTTGCAATCCCTCACGGTGACATAAGTGTGAAGGCCCCTCGGGAGAACTGATGTTTTTAACCTCACTGCATTCGTTCCTTTTAGGCTCATTCTATACTAATTTTGTTTCAAGTTTACACTTATTTGGACAATAACGCTGAAGTCATAATACACTGTACTATTCTCCTCATGCCTCGGAAGACATAAGTCAAGTTAATTTCGTAATAAAAACCAGACGTTTATGCCTTTATTATTGTAACCCTGAGGAACCGGAGATTTTGTCTATGTTTTTGAAAATTTTGGTGTTAGAAAAAAAGCCCTCTAGAAAAAACTAAAGGGCTAGTCATTAGAACTGTAGAAATAACTAACAAGAACGCAAGGGTTAGTCTTGAGGAATGCCATGTAATACATGCTTCATAACTGTTTGCTCAATTTAGGCTTGTCAATGCTACGCCAGCTTTTTGACCGTTGTCGGAGGTATCAGCGTTTTATCTTGCTCATAAACCTCCATTAATACTCCCATGATGTCCCAAATTTTTTTGACGGTGACCGAACTTGAGAAAACCTAAGAAAAAGAGCTCAATTCAATCAATCTTCAACATGATCCTCAATCCAACCAATCCAAGTCTAGCACCAACCTGAAACCAAGGATTTTTGACCTCATCGTAACCAGGAATTTCAACTCCGTACACCTCCATGGCCAATTTGATACAAGCTATGGCCAACTCCGAGGGTTTCATGAGAAGAACCCGTCGATCATGATAAGCATCCTGGAGCAAAGACCAGGCCACGGCATTAACGGGGATCTCGTTCCAAACTTGGGGGCCCACCCAATCCGACAATGACTTCAGGTAAGAGAGCAGGTACTTGTGGGCGTGGTCAAATTTAGCGTTGAACCCGGCCATGCGAACCACTAACAATTCGGCTTGTGTGATGGACTCTCGGATCGAATAATATCGGTTGTCCAAGATCAAAGGCTCTGACTTGGGGTGAAGTGTGGCGTGAACTACGTTGATCACGTCTCGAATCTTCAGGATATCTGATCCTTCGATTTTGCCAGACAAATAGATGCAGGCGGCACCAATAAGCTGAAAAAGCACCATGTGAGTCAATTGATCCGGCAGGAATTCATGCCCACACTCACATAAGGGTCATAGTCAGCCATGTCCACATTAGCCATGAACTGGTGGAATAATTGAGCGGCAGTGGCTGCCGCTATGGCGTCGCATTCCAATTTTCGGCCTAGAAAAGAAAGTACGTTTTTGAAAAGAGTGCCATAGGTGTATTATTATCAATCGGGAGAAGGACAAAAGACTCTTGAAACATCTGCCTTTTGAAGCGCGAGAATCCCACTTGTTGGGTTACGATATTGTATGTAATATAATATTTGGTCGTGTACACTTGTGTGATTTGAAATTGTACGCAAAATGTTTGTTTCATTTGCCACCTCAACTCTTGTAATTCAGTCTGGAAATGCCTCTGATTAACATCCTTGATCAACATCACCAATCCGCTACCTCTAATTCGTGGGTGTATTAGATATTTTATGCTTTTGAACCGAAGTAAGAAAGAACAGTTATTTCTATTTTGAATGACTGTGGACTCCATTTCCAGTAGCAGTATAAAAGCACTCAAAAAAGGACTTGCGGTACATGGAAGGCCCGGTCGAACAAGTGTCACGCCCAATTTTGAATTTAGATGTTTTACACCAAGTGATAACTTCAAATCACATTTCACGGGCGGTAGGGGCCCTTTTCATTGGTCAGTTTACTTAAAAACCTTAATAACACAAACAAATTCCCTTATTCACTGTGGACAAGGGATTTCATTGGACAATCAGTCGTCCATTGAACGACTTACAGCACTCTAAAATGAATCTGACGGTGAGAAATGCCGAGGGTTCGGCTTGAGAGTAATTGATCCTCTCGTCTGTCAGGGCCTCCTGTCTGGATGGCATGGGGTTCCTGGGGACTGGGCTGGTCATTCTGGCCGTGGATCTCAGGTCCGGGGCAACCGCCGAAGACCCAACGGCTGAGGTAGTGGTGGATGAGGCAGCGGCCGTTAAAATCCGAGGTTTAAACAGTTGGGGCGGTAACTGGGAGGGCCAATCCAGGGACGAAGGCGGAGAACGACGACTCATGATTGAGCGATCATCACTCAGCCGGCGATATACATGGAGAGGGCCAGAGTCAATGATATGGTTTTATGCAGTGAAGATGGTTGGTCGGTGGGAGTTGAAATCTTGATGTTTACATTTTTCCCTGTGTTCCCATGCAGGGCATGCATGCAGGATCAAGCTGCGAGCGCATGGACAAAAATGAAATTATGAAACCTCGACTTGGTGAGTGATTAATGATTATGAGGGTCGAGGCTTGCTGGGGTGCCGTATTGGTAGAGCAACCGCTTTCCAAATTGCGAATCCTGGTTCGATCCCAGGCGAGCCGGGTTTCCATCTTCTTTGCGGTGCTTAAATTACAGCATAAGTTGCTGCCTTAACAGCTGAAATGGGCGAACCTGCGATCATTCCCGAGGGTGAGGTAATAATTAATGTTGCACGTTTGGTTGCGACAACGGAACGGGAATATCCCTTAATTGGGACACCCATCATCAGAAGCAAGTCGAGCGAGAGAGCTCTCTTCTGACTCCGAACAAACAACGGATTTCCAAATTGATTTTGAATTTTGTGAAGGATAGCACAAAAAAGTTTTCTGGCAACATCTAATTTTGATAAAAAAAATTGCTTGTATGTGCGTGCGTGGGGGCAAATGGAACATTGAAGGAACACGTGAGATAAGTAAGTGCTTCATAGTTTTGACTAGCCTGGAAATTTGGGCGGGCTAAAAAATGTAAACCTTGACATTCACTACATGTGAATCTAAAACCTAGTTGAAGAAAAAGCACTTGGATACTTTCGAAGATGTATTGTAGTACCTTCTGCTCCCACTTTAAATATTGTACTGCTTCGATCAATCTTCTCACTCTGTCGCAATAAAGTGGAAGTTTTCAAATCCTTACATTATTCCTCCTTGCCTTTTCAGCAAAAAGCTAAACTTTTGCCTGAAAATGCAACTGAAATCTCCATGATTTAGACGCAATAGAGCAAGTATAAGAATATTTACATTTTACCCACGTCTCGTCAGCTGAAATAAAGCTCCCAGAGGAATCAAATTTCATCTACTTGTTTAAACCGGCATGGTTTAGGTTATAAATTTGGGGGTCCAATTTCCGGGCTTTTGATTTGAAAGATTTTGGAATGGTAAAATATTTTCAAACCTTTGATAATTGCTTCAAACTTTTAAACGAGCTTATACCTTTGCTTTTGATTTTTTCACCCCATAAAGAAAAGTTATTTCATGCTTTCACAAGAAAAAAAACATTAAGTGATTATTTACGCGTCAAAAAGAATTTATTATATTACGCGAGAATAGATACGGTAAATCTGAAGTTTTCAAGAGGCAAAAAGAGTAGTTTTCAAAAGCGTCCACTCAATGTTTCACCATGTTTCAAGTGTAACTTTTTCTTGCATCTTATACTAATAACCAGGGCGGCCAAATTTGCATAAAAAATATCAAAAAATCACCTGAATTTGCACAATGTCCAAATAAACTTGTCAAAACATAGGCAGCAAGTCTTCTGGTGTGGTGCCATATTGGTAGAACATCTACCTTCCGGCTCTAATTTGTGAGTCCTGGTTTGCTAGCTAAAAAAGTCAAAACTTTGAGGTATTTATATTACTGCATTAGTTGCTGCTTTAATAGCTTAATGGCCTTCTTACGCTCCACGAAATATGGTTTACTTCTGCACTTCAGAGAGGGATATTGTGAGTCAGCCTCCGCCAAATAATGGGCCGATTGGGCCGATTTCACTTTTTTGAATTATAATGTGTTTGTCTTGCTTTTGTCTCATTCTGTCAAAATTTTAAACATGGTTAGTGACCCGGGTTATATATTGCTAAGTAAGAAATCACTTTCATGGC
>NC_081441.1:3223349-3229741 GCF_007210705.1 Tigriopus californicus | reverse complement strand
TGGTTAGTGACCCGGGTTATATATTGCTAAGTAAGAAATCACTTTCATGGCCTGTCACCAGTAGCATATCTAGCAATCCACTGCTCCTCTGCCCGTTTTGTTTGGGGAGTCGACGTTTCAAGTGAGAGTGAGGTAATAATTAATGTTGGCTGTGATGACAAAGCCGAAATATCCTTCAATTGAGACACCTGTCATCAGATGGGAGAACAAGTGAGAGCGCTGCCATCTGATCTGACTTTTTAACAACCAAACAAACCGGGGGAAAAGATTCTTGCATTGTATAAGTAACATCAAGTAACCTCTGAAACCAATCAGGTAGACCCGCATCCACTGCTTAAGATTACTCAGAGATAAGATTAATGCTTTCAAGTTTCTTGAAAATGATAGCAGGCTAATTATTTCCGAATTATACCCCATGGAAAGATGTCAACATGTGTCTGACTTTTAAAGGAGAAGAGTGATGCACAAACATAGTGCGTCCCAACCTTTACTACATTGAATCTCAAAAAGCTGTCGTCAATGGGGCACCGAGCGGTACCAGGCTTGTCCTGCTGAGGCTGTCCAGAGATCGCAAAGTATGCGGCCGTGGCCACGGGTTCCAGCTGAGACTGGCCGAGAGTGGATGATGGTGGCTCTACCATAATGGCATGGATCTGTAGCCACACGTTGAATTGTTCATAATTCTGAACCATCCCCTCCTTCCAGTCGGGTATTGTTTCGCCCGCTTTTGACGCTTCTTTCCCTCTTAATGGGTACTCATGACGTTTCTTGGCCTTGTAACTCTTCCATTTCCCTTGGCCTTCCATAGAAAGGTCCGATGACAAGTTCTGAATGATCGCAAAATCATACATCTTAACTCCCTCCCTTTCGAACACGTCTTTCATATTGTGCAGGGCGTTGAACGCATGCCGCATAGCCTCGCACTACTCTGGGAGAGAGTCTCAAGGTGCGAGTGCTTCAGACAAAAACAATCCTGTGAGTTCAATGGGGTCTTGGAATTTGAATAGGAGATCCATCATTGTGGCCTCGTACGAGTTGACGGACTCACAGGAGTACTTTGAGACCAAATCCAAAGCTGGACCATCAAGACAGTCCTTCAGTTTTTGAAAAAGGATGACCTTGTTGAAGCCGCGGAAGGATTCCATTTCCTTAACGAGATTAACCCATGAGCTTTTTCAGTTGGAGAACTTCTGAAGCACGCCTGGCTCCCTCTGATCCCCGAGGAACTTACTGATGAGCTTCTTGGCGTCAAATCGAATGAGCGTTTGAGAATCGCACACGGCCATGGGCTGGGCGGGTTCCCTCTCCATTAGGCCGTCGGGCCGATCGGCCGGCGCTCTCCAGGGCCCCTCAACTTCCAACTCGGCCGCCCGCAATCTTCTGAGTCGCTCCCACGAATAGGGCGACAATTGGATCCTTGCCGGGTTTGAACCAGGCCTCGTTGGCCTGGTTCTGTCTCCTCGTGTTCCATCATATCCTTGTCCGCATTGGCATTCTCATGATAAGAAGCAAGATCGTCTGCCGTTATGAATTTCTCAAGTCGGTCATGCCAACTCGAAATGTATTCCTCAAGAAGGGCTGGATCTCCTCCTTCGAAGTCAGATATTTCAGCAAGTGGTGCCCGACGAATTCTCGTCAAAGCTGCTTTATATCCTCAGCGATTAGCTTTCAAAACCTTGATTTCCTCGCAAGACATAATTAGAGATATGTTTGACGAATATGTGAAGACGATATGGCAAAGACTTAAGTGATACGGGATGTTCGAATTACGTACTTCACCAAATGCGAATGTAAGATGTCTCCGTAGTGCTGTGCCATGGAATGATCGGATGGTCGGATTTTAATAGTTGTGGTTATGGAGAACAAGGAACTTTGTTAAAGGAGAACTATTGAACTGAAGAATGTGGGCATGTGGAAGCTTAGTTTCTCCATCTGTCGTTTTTTTAATTCAGCGGGGGGAAATACCGTCTTTAATGAGGGGTTGGGATATATATAATAAATCATTCGGCATAATTGTGCGTTCATTCCCAAAGACAAATCTCAATGGTTTGCTCCCCAACAATGAAAATCATAGTGCTCTCAAGTTATGTCTTGTAGTGCACACGGTGGGATTGTGTATGAAATTTGCCGCCATTTTGATGTAAAGTCGTCAAAAGCCTAGTGTTTTGAAGCAATTCAGACATTTAGGCAAGCGCTGGTACCAGCAAACAAACTTGCCTGCCATGCCAGTGATGCAAGATTGGCGTTTCGAGCTGGTTTTAACGAAGCTGACCTTTCCTCATGTATCCCAATGTGAAAGAAGGGTCAGCTTCTCAAAAATGTGTTTGAAACCCCAAACTTGCATCACTGACACTGGTACCAGCAAACAAAGGAACCTGCCAAAGCTTGCCTAAACGTCCCCATAGTTGAAAGTTGCCAAACAAGTACAGGTAGCCACCCACATTTAGTGCCACTTTAGGGCAAATGAAATTCTTTTCAGCGCGTTAGCAAGCCAAATCTGATGTAGGGCCCATTTGCTACAGTTGAATACAAATCCCTTGTTACCTCTACTCCCTACGATGCCAGCACAATCTCGGTCGTCTGGGAAATTTTGGCTTCTCTTCAATTCAAATTGTACAGTTCAATCTACTTTATTCATCACAAACACACCGCCTATCAGCTGTCTTGCTCTGGTAAGAAAAGTGGGGGAATTGTTGGGCGAATAAAAAAGGAGATATTCAGATTTGAAACAATGGGTTAATGACTATTGATCGATGTGTGGCGAGATGGTCCAACGGAGATCCTTGGATGATGTCCACTCGACGGGATTGAAGGTCCACTAATAGAGTGACGAAGTGCTGTACTCAGACTCGGCACTTCCCAGGTCCTCTTGCTCTTGTGCACGGCTTCCTGGGTTTCCTACTCCCATACGATGACGATCACTGTCCTTCGAAACAGATCCCACTTCTTGGCACCACAAAAATGGCAAAGTCCCAGCACTTAGCAATGGCGTCTGGTTCCTCCTTGGAGAGGTTCATAAACTGACTTCTCTCCTCGAGCTCCAAATCGAGACTTCTGTCCACCACCGGCCAGAACGTTCATCAATTTCAAAAAATTTTGAAAAATCCAAATCTCCAAATTTCACAACCTTCCGAGAACTGGTCTTTCAGCAATGGGCTGGAGAAGCTACTTATGATGGATTATGATATGACGTCTCTGCGAACATTGGGGTGGCATTTGGTTGATGTCTGGCCCCCAAACGGACAAACGTTGGGCAATCCAACGACTTCGCAGTTTTCACAAGACGTCAACATACATTTTCTCTAGACATTTTGATAAGCACCGTTTTGTGAACTATCGTTCTTCCTGTACATCATTTATCCATATCATATCAGGATGATGTACTCAATTGTGCACGGAACACATGTTACTCATTATTGGTATGAAGACCATTCGCTAGGTCTTTGTAGAACCCTCTATGTCGTCTCTGTCTTTTCGAATCCTAGTCGACGAAGTTGAGGCATCATGTACAACTTCATTGCCTTTCAACCTCCGAAAAGAGGGCACAGCAATCACGCCCCTTGCTGTTTCCGGGTCCCTTTCACCATCTTCCATCACAACTTTTTGGCAGGGTCAACTTCGATCAGGAGGTTGGAACTCCACAGCCGTTAGGCCTCCCGAGATAGGGTCTGTCTGCGTCTCATCTAGGCCTCCAACACGTCCTATCCACCGTGGGGAATCTGGATCCACTTTTTCTGTGCTGTGCGGTTCCAAGAGCGCCACTTAGCGGGCCGTTCTTTCAATCACTTGCCCGTTCGTCTTACGTACCGTCAACCACCACCAACATCGTCCGGGCTTTTTCAGACACTCTCAATCCTTGCCAGATTCCACGCATTCTTTTCCACCGTTTCTGGTTTAAGGAGTACTACGTCCCCCTCGTTCAATAGCGGGGGCAAATGTTTTGGCCATTTCGGGCTGACACTAAAGTTTTGCAGGTATTGTTTCAACCATTAGTCCCACAATCCATTCATTAGTCGTTTACGCTCCATCCACGTATCGGCATAATCCAAACGCCCTAACTTTGGAGTCACGAATTCCGACATTTTTCTATCATACACTAAAAGGTTTGGAGTGATCACTGTCAATTCTTCTGGGTCTTGGCCAGTCACTCCTAATGGTCTATCGTTAATGTCACATTTTAATTCCACCAAGAGTGTCTGGAGTGCTTTCAAAGTTAGCAATCTCTTCTGTAAGGCAATTCTCAATTGGCACTTTGGCATGCCAACCATCTGCTCCGTAACTCAATTTGTCCATGGAGCTTCCAGAGTGCTGTACTTCCATTTAATGGCTTTCAGAACGATCTAGAAAGGAACATAAAAATACATGAATATGTCAAACTTTGAATTTGGAAAAAAACCTGCATAGCCCAGGAGCAGAGCACTGGTCTTGTAAACTAGGGGACGTGAGTTTGATTCTCACGGGTGGCAGTACATTTGCTTGTACAGGATGGTTCAAAGACGCGCTTTAAAGATAGCCAACTTCTGGAAACATGAAGTTAAATTGAAGCACTAGCCCTCTTTGATTTGATTTCATTTGGAATGAAAGCACACTTTTGCACAAAATCTTATTGTTGTAGAACCCATTTGTGTTCAACAATTACCATACAAAGGCATAAAGGTATCCTAGTATCCAATCAAAAGTAAAAGACATCAATAATTTTGTCCAATCCAACCAGTTCAAAACCAGCCTGCATGACTCAGGGGCTGAGCACTAGTCTCGTAAACTAAGGGGGTGTGAGTTTGATCCCCTCTGTTGGCAGTTGTTTTGCTCATGGGCACCAGGACGCAGACGCACCAATGGGGAAATGGCGCAGTGGCATCACATCTGGTCAAGGTTTCCCTATGCAAGCAAACCATTTGGTTTATGGGGGAACCTAAGGGTCACAAAACTACTTTGAAGACTGTTGTATTATCTTGTCATGATCTATGAAACATTGAAAGTGTCCATCTGCATACGTACGATCTATCAGCATGCTCTTGGAATATACAACATTCGCCATCTTGCCTTCAAGACATCTAGACGTGTTCCCACAAATATTCATATCGATATCACGCCATAGAACATGGCGCAGTCGGTACAGACTGCGTAAATCGGTTAAGTACCTTGCTCCTACTTATATCTTAAAACCATCATATCGGTTTGTGAGACCATTGAGTCGGCCTAAGAAATTTGGGATCGACGAGTTGCCACGAGCGGCGTGGCGACCAGTGATTGTCTCTTGGGTCTTGAATGGGACTAAACAAACAGTGACCTTCACAGAAGTGTCCCATCAGAGCCGAACCCAGTCAAAAGCAGTTGGCGCGGGTGCCAAGATCAATATCGTTAGACGGGGCTCTTGCCGCAATTGCGGGAGGGACCACGATCCAAACACCTGCCCAGCCAAGGGGATGGAGTGCTTCAATTGTGGAAAACGAGGGCATCTCATTAGTGCATGTCGTTTGCCTCATTCCCCGTCTGTTGAGCGTCGACAGCACTCTCCTAGAGAACAGGGTCGATCCCACAGTAGATTGAGTGAGAGACAATCTCGTTTTACACAACGATCGTCAAACTCGGGCCGACGAGATTATAGTGGAGGCCGCAGTCCGTCCATAACGAGAGTTTCTAACATCTCAGATGGCCAGCAGACACCAAGGATGCTTATGACCTGCGAATTTGGCAGGGAGAAAGCCCAAACATGGGTTATACCGGATACGGGAGCAGCAAGGACGGTGTTTCCGTTTTCAGCCGTGCCCAAGGAGGTCAAAATTCGGCCATCCTTCACCAAACTCAAAGCAGCCAACAACACTTCGTTAAAGAACGATGGAGCCTTCACTTTCTTTGCATCAACAAGAAGTGGTCCTCGTACGCTTATAGATGCCGTCATATCTTCTGATGTAGTTGGAGCACCCCTTGTGGGATGGAGGGATCTCATGGCCATGGGAGTATTAGCTACAACTTTCCCTCTTCCCATCACAAAGCCGCCGGTTGACTTCCAAGCGACTCCAGGTTTGACGGAGACAGACAGGACGATGATCAAATCAGTCCAAGAGGTAGGAGGAGCCTCAACATATACAAAAGAAGAGGTCGCGAAAATGCTTAGGGAAACTATTGCCAGGTTTCCAGACGTCGTGTGTACATCACTGGGGAATTCATCAGGATCGATTAAGGGGCCAAAGATGAAAATTGAGCTTGACGCAGAGAGAGACATTACACCTTGTCACGTGACCACAGCACGCCAGGTGGCGATTCACCAAGCTGAACAGGCTGACATTCTGATTGATGAGCTCTCGTCGGCTGGGGTCATTGTCAAATGTGATGTCCCAACCAAATGGTGCTCTCCAGCCCACTTTGTGGGGAAGCCTGGGGGCGTAAAA
>NC_081441.1:3210621-3223298 GCF_007210705.1 Tigriopus californicus | reverse complement strand
ATTGAACTGGAAGCGTCTGCAGTGGGTTGGGCCATGAAGAAGTGCGATTTCTATCTGAGGGGTCTTGGTCACTTCACCGTTACCACAGATCACCGACCGTTGATTGGTGTATTTGGGAATTCAATGGCAGCACTCAACAACGACCAACTCCAACGGATCCGAGAAAGTATAATGATATACAATTTCACGATACAATGGTCAGCCCGAAAGGAGCACAGGATAGCGGATGCTTTGAGCCGTGCGCCGTATTTCCTGGCTGATCCAGAGTTGGAGATTCGGGTGGCAACGATTGTTGAAACGAGTGATCCCGCCCTGGATGTTGTTTTTGCTGGAGTTGATGATGAATATCGGGAATTGAGGAACACAATCTTGGACGGGCGAAAATTCCCCCATCAATTAGCTTCGTACCGCGGATATTCTGACCAGATGCGGGTTGAGGCTGGACTTGTTCTGATTGGCGACAGAATTGTGATACCCCGCCCAGCCCGCAGAAGCATTATTGAGATGCTTCATTCATCACACTCTGGGGTAACAAAAACTTGTGCCTGGGCTCGACAGCTCTATGCTTAGCCTGGAATGGAAAACGAGGTCAGAGCCCGTGTTGCGCAGTGTGCACAATGTGTGTCTGCATTACCTTCTCAGCAGTTTGAGCCCGTCGCATCGCGATTCAATGATGCAAGTTTTCCCATGGATTCCGTCTCAATTGATCTGTTTGACCTAAAAGGACGAAGTTTCGTCGTCATGGTTGATCGTTTCAGCGGATTTCCTTTCGTTGAGAATCTGAGGACGACGACAACTGCAGCGGTTTGTGAGATCCTGCTTGGGTGGTTTTGTGAGGTTGGATTTCCCCGTAGTGCTACCACAGACAATGGGCCACAATTTCGCGGGCCATCTACAGAATTCTGTGTCCGTTTCCACATCAGTCACATGACCTCTTCACCCTACAATCCACGAAGCAATGGGTTAGCTGAAGCCGCCGTGAAATTCGTCAAAGGCCTACTCAAGAAGGTTGATGGGGGCGTATCGGGGCACGAATTTCGACAGGCGCTCTTGGCTTGGCGAATGACCCCACGCCCAGACGGATTCAGTCCAGCTTTTGGATTCTTTGGGAGACATCTACGGATTGGCATGCCGGACGTTTGTGCTGCTGGCTTTGACGCGCATAAAATGGAGGATTTCGTCCGGGCCCGGCGATTGGCTAATAATGCGGGCATGGCCGGGGCAGGGGGTCGAGAATTGGCTCACCTCGAAATTGGAACACCTGTACATATCCAGGACCCCATCGGACGAGGTTGGACCACCTGTGGTGGCGCGATTTTGAGTCAGTGCGATAGCAGGCGTTCCTATATTGTGAGCACACCCACAGGGACGGTTCGGCGGAATCGACGATTTCTGCGCCCGTACCCCCGTCCGGAGAGGCCATCGCTAACCCCGTAGCAAGGGATCGTGCACCCGGGAATGGTCCTTCCCAAACGAAACCTCAAAGAAGCTGCCGCCAAACTAAAAAGATCGTGCGCTTTCAAGCCGGAAGCCAGCCCTGAACAATAACAATAATAGGGAAAAGAACTTCAAACGTAAATTTTGTTTCACTTTCTTTCAAACATAACGCTCAAATTGCGTGTGAGCCATAACGCCTCCAATTTTAACCATGTACAAATCTTTTTATCATACACGATTTTATTTTCCCCTCATTGTTTGTCTCCTCCCCATATTACCCGCAAAATTTAAGTTATTCCTTTCGTCGCAGCGCTGGAAAGTGGAGGGGAGGTGTTGTATTATCTTGTCATGATCTATGAAACATTGAAAGTGTCCATCTGCATACGTACTATCTATCAGCATGCTCTTGGAATATACAACATTCGCCATCTTGCCTTCAAGACATCTAGACGTGTTCCCACATATATTCATATCGATATCACGCCATAGAACAAAGACACAAGCTTCAACAACGTCAGTTTTACATTCTCCTATGAATGAATAATTATGTCAAACTTTAAATTGCGAAAAAAGGCCTGCATAGCTCTGGGGCAGAGCACTAGTTTTACAAGCTAGGCGCCGTGAGTTTGATTCTCACCGGTGGCAGCACTTTTGCTTGTACAGGATGGTTCAAAGACGTGCTTTAAAGCTAGCTAGCTTCTGGAAACATGAATTTACAGTGAAAGAGACAGTTTCGCATCCCTAGCCCTCTTTGATTTGGAATGAATGCACACTTTGAGCATGACTCTACTGATGTAGGACCCATTTGTGTTGAACAATTACCATACAAAGGCATAAAGGTATCCTAATACCCTATTAAGAGCAAAAGACATAAATAATTTTGTCAGATCCAACCAGTTCGACACCAGCCCGCATAGCTCAGGGGCAGAGCACTAGTCTTGTAAACTAGGGGTCGTGAGTTTGATTCTCTCTGTGGGCAGTTGTTTGGCCGTTGAATGAGCGAGCCTCATGGATTTCCTCTTTATCTTCTTAACCTTCCAACTAAGACTTTCGACTGGTCGAGACTAAACTAAAGTCTATTGATAGATCAACCTTTGATGACTCTCGTCTCAAACCCATGTGTGGACCAATTGTGGGCGATCCGATGGTTATTACCTTAATCGAGGGAGCCAAATCATTCGCGATCAATACGGCCTACCAAATTCCACTTCCACAACACGCCTTGGTCAAGGAGATTCTTGATGGGATGGTGGAGAACGAAATTATCACCCCCACTGGCGACACTCCAACGCCGTGGTTTCACTCTCTTGTTATTGTTCCAAAACCTGATGGTTATCTCCGGCTTTTTGTGGACCTGACACGTCTGAATTCTCAGGTCGTGCGATCTATTCACCCTATCAAGACCCCAGCCCAAGCCATTTCTGGTTTCAGATCAACTGATAAGTATTTCGTCAAATTTGATCTTGTCCAAGGCTATTGGCAAATGCCGTTGGATGAAAGTTTTCAGGAATTAACGACATTTATTGCGCCCTTTGGCAAATATAAGTTTCTTCGATCTCCAATGGGATTCATCTCAACTGGGGATTCATTCTCTTATAGATGTGATGTTGCTATGTCTGGACTCCGAATCCACAAGGTCGTTGATGAGATGGCTGCGGGGGAGGCGAAATTTCAGGATCTTGTCCCATTGGCGTGCGAGATTTTGGAGCGTTGTGTGAAATACGGGTGACTGTCAATGCGAAGAAAAGCGTCATTGGTGACGCCGACCACATCGATTTCGTCGGATATCGAATCTCGCAAAAGAGTATCCAAGCCGATTCGGAGAAGGTCTCTGCCATCAGCCGATTTCCAAGTCCGGTTGACAGACGCGATCTGAGGTCCTGTCTTGGTTTGGTTAACCAGTTGGGACAGTTCTCGAGCGAAATAGCAGTAGTGGCCGAACCTCTTCGAGTTACATGCTAGTCATCAGGGTATAGAACGCACCAAACGAAGGGCCAGCCAAATCCTTTATTGGCCAGGTTTTAATTCAGATATATCAAACATGATTGAAATTTGTTCAGAGTGCGTTTAATTCAAGCCGTCTAATGTTGCTGAACCCCTAATCCAAGATGACCGTCCAATCCGCCCATTTCAAATAGTCTCCGCCGATTTTTTTCTCATATGGTGGAAATGATTATTTGGTGTATTCGGATCGATTTTCCGGATTTCCCTTCATATTCAAGTACAATTCTTCCCCCGCTTTGTCAACTTTAGTTCGTGAACTTCGTGGAGTTTTCAGTACCATGGGCGTGCCAAATATTTTTCGTTCCTACAATGTCACAACCTTTGCAGCATCGTCGACCCAGGATTTCTTCCGGCATTGGGGAGTCGAGTGGCGACCCTCTTCACCTCATTATCCCCAGTCAAATGGACATGCTGAGGCCAATGTGAAAAGTCTCAAGTATCTCCTTGCCAAGCACGGAGGGGAATAGGAGTCGGACAATTTTGCAGCCGGCCTCCTGGAGCTTCGGAACACGCCACGCTCGGATGGTTTATCGCCGGCGCAAAGAGTTTTTGGTAAACCCCTTCGCTCTCGGCTACCCATTCATTGGACGGCTTTCCTTCCTGAATTTCAGACCTCGTCCAAGCTGGCCGATTCTAAGCCTTTGGCCAATGACCATGCACGGAAGGCGTACTTAGATTGGACCACCCTGATTAGGAAGCGGATTCCCGTGGGCGAACGCGTCCTGGTCCAAAATTCAATCTCTCGACGTTTGGACAAAGAGGCCATCATCGTCGACAATCGTTACGAACGCCTTCTCTGTTTTCCTTCTGGAAGAGTCATGGAGCGTAATCTCCGATATTTACGTTATGCCCCTGTTTCCATTCCATTCAGTGATGATCCGGTTGATGGGAATAATGATGCACCCCGACAGAGTCTTCAAAGAAATGCGCCGGATCACTATCAAATCGACTTGAAGACCTCAACTCATGCTTTGTTATCTTAAAAGGGGAGTTGGGATGATGTTGTGGTTAAGGTGCACGAACTTTGTCGAGAACTTGTCATGACCAATGGTTTCAGCTGTACCCATTTTGTAAAACAGTTTCATTTCTACCATCAGATCAAATACATCTCTCGTTACTTTACTACTCGCTTCATCCTTACTTGACCACTTGAACGATCATGCGAATTTGGTCTTTTCCAATGACCCTGATCTTATCCAGTATGTCCATGCGACACCTAGTAATCTGTCAGATCATCATGTTCTTGAGATAGGGTCATTACTCAAAAGCCGTCGTGCTCTAGAGTAAGCCCTGCCAAAAAGGTCGGTCTGGCTAAGTTCATGTTCAAAGATAAACATTGGCCATTGATTAAAGAAAGATTAAAAGAACTGGAGCTGGTTTCAATTCTGAAACAGGAATCGTCAGTAGATGCAGCCATTGACAAACCAGTTACAGTTTTTGAGGAAGTTTGCTCCAATCTAATGATCTCTGAATGTGGTCCCAAGGGTGGGACACGGACAAAATTCCAAAATATAGGCAAACTTTGCCAAAAAAAAAGCGCTGCGTACTAGCAAAAAGGCTTAAGAGGGGTTCGAATCCAGTAATTGTGGGTAGTCTCCAAAAAGAGTTACGTCTTCAAAAGCATCCATGAGCTTTGTCCCAATCCAGGATTTAGAAGGTACGAAAGGTATCTGATATTGTACGTTTTCAAAAGCATTCATGAGCTTTGTCCCAACCCAGGATTTAGGGTCAATTTAGGTGACCGTAGATGTTTAATGTGCGTTTTGAGAGCACCTTCAAATCCTCAAGAATCCAGACTAGTTTGAACAATGAAGTCCACTTCTCTTCTTTCTCGGGCTCCTTCATTGTTTAATTTGCTTAATTTTCTAATATTCGTATTAAATACGTAGGCCTTGTTGATCCGGTAGCATCTTTCAAGTCAGCTTTGGACAAATTTTTCGATAGCATTCCAGATCAACCCTACATTCAAGGACTAGCTCGGTCTGCCAACTCGAACTCGAATCTTGCCGAGACACCACCAGCCACTCGCAGCATATTCTCCCGACCATGGCACTTAAGGTGGCAGGCCGACACCGGTTCAAGGGCCAGAACTCACGTCTTGAGAAAGACCTGAGCAGGGGGATATGGGAAGAGGAAGAATTGGAAGCCGAGGTGCACTGAACGGATGTTATCACATATTCATGGGGGGCGTGGCCCCGCTCACTGGCATCACAATCGGAACCATATAATGAACTTGAAACCACTAAAAACCATTATTCATGTCGGAGGAGTAAAAAATGCACGTCCGCCATTCAAGGCGTCAGCTGATCAAATATAAAATGCGATAGACTTCTATGGATGCCTGATGTCCTGTTTTAAATCCGGCGCGTCTTTTGGAGGTTGCGAGAGTAGGTTGATAATCAAAACGAGTTTCGCTGGAGAGTCACTCCGCCATTTTGAGAATTAAGCCAGCAACGCCCCACTCTAAATACATTTCTGTTTTACCCAATTTGCCGAACTACCTGATAAAGCCTTGTTTTGAATATATGATTGAACTCTATCGGTGCTGGTTCATGGGGCGGTAACAACTTCAATGGCGCGAGAACTTTACGGTCACAGTGTAGCACTGTTCCCCAACTGAATGAACTCGTAGAATAAATCATTGAGGGCTTGGAGAGGCATGAATCAGTTAAGGTTGTGTATCTAAACTTTTCCATGGCCTTTTGTTTAATAGACTTGACGACCTTAGGATCCAAGGCAAGGTTCTTGATTGTATATTTCAGTCCTCCTTCGCCTAAATCCTTATTTCTATTTCTAAATATTAACCTTTAGTATGTCATTTACTCAAATATGCACCCCAGGGAGTCCTTGAGCCTGGTAAAAAGGCGGGAAATTCGAAATTTGCAACAACAATTTTTTTGATTTATCGGTTCCGACAGATTTAGAAAACAACGGAGAAACCTTTTTTTCGAAATTTTGGAAAAAAAAATTCGAAACAGGAGCCTAGTGCTAACTCTATATGAGTTGATTGATCAGCCGCATCTTGAATTGAATAAGTCTCGCCCATTTGAGCTCCAAGTAGTTCAGCAAGTTAGCCAAACCTAGAGCAGATCCAACGATCTTTTACTAAGAACATCACAGGAATAAGGGCCCTTATTTGCAACGTCAGACAGCCCAAACAAGTGCCATGAAAGCGATTTGTTTTCCGAAAATCATGTGACCCAGGTCACTAATTATACAAAAGAATTTGAAAGTAATAGACAAAAGCAACACAAACCCATTTGAGTTCAATAAAAAGGAATCGGCCCTTTATTTTATTTGGTAATGCATGACTCATAAAGCAACCTCTGAAGTGCAGAACGTAAACCATATTTCTTGCAACGTAAGGGTGCTATCTGCTATGAGAGAGCTCTAGCTCTCGTATTGAGAGAGATTTTAAAAAAGTTGGGGCTGTACACTGTGCAGAGAAGGTATGAAAGGTATCTGATACTGTATGTTTTTAATAGCATTTATGACCTTTGTCAAAACCAAGATTTTAGAGTCAATTGTGGCGACCCGAAGGTTTAAGGGATTTTAGAGATGGATGCACTCCTTAGGGCAATTAAGCTATACTAATTGCCCTTTTTCACCAATTCAATCATCTTTAACACTCTCTTAACTCGTCTATAAGTTGCCTATACATAGAATTTGCATGTAGACCAAGTACGTATAAGGAAAATATTCGCCTGGGTTGTAGCATGGACTTCTAGAGATATAAATGAGTGCGAACGGATGCAATAATTTCCTTTCTCCTGAACAATTCACTTCATTCAAAATTAACAATTCAAAGGATCACAAGATCTTGTCCAATTTATCTAATTTGCCAAAATCGTGGTGGGGCTACGTCCTCGGGAGATGTGGGCAAATTAGCTGCAACCACAACATAAAGTTCGAATATTTCGGTCGGCTACATAAACTTTTGACAGCATAAGTTTTAAATGAACAACTGTACCATTAAATGACATGAAAATGACTTTCTTTTAATTCAAGAACTTGCTCAGAGTTGTCCTGCCTGAGAGCACTTTAATTTGAAGGGAAGCCTGTTACCTATCCATATTTCTAAAAGCCCGTGGTTGTAGATACTGATGGGATAGATTTCTTTTTTCACTTTGTCACATTGACCCGACATATGTCTTCGAAATTGCATATAAATCAATAAAATAGATTTTTTTTGTTTGGGCAACTCCAGACCAAATCTTCGGAAATCATTGGTTCTTCCCCTAAAATCTTTCACGTAACAGCAACTTAGTAGGGAATCACAATTCAGAACAAGCATACCTCTATGAAGTGAATAACGTTTAAGCAATAGATGTTTAATGACGTTAGATATGGAAAAAGCGACGGGCCAGTAGAAATAATATGGCATGAGCAAGTGTTTCTGTGTTCCTGAATCAGAATATATCTCAAGGACTGTTATGTCCTCCGTATATGTTGTCACATATATTGTACCCTCCCCTCATTCGCCCCTTTGAGATAAAACAAGCCATCTTCGATCATTAAGAATTATGAAACATGTGGAGCCGAAACCCCTGCAGGAAAGACAATAAACCGACCAAAACCATGATTGACTAAATGCAATTCGTGACGTATTGGGTTTAAGCATTTGTTTGTATCTTGGTCGTAGGGTGCGGAAAGCAGAGGATCCTTAAATTTCAAATGAAGGATGTTGTCCCACGAATATCAGGCACCTAGACAAATGCGATAAGTCACGAATCCTTGTAGAGGACGCATTAGTTATAGCTTTTGTGCTGATAAGTTTCCTCCAGTTTCCATTCTAGACCTGTTAACATGTCGCGTTAAAATGGCCAAGAGTCTGTTCGTACTTGTACGATTTGCGAATTGACCAGGAAAGGTATAAAGTCACAAGATTAACCTTTAAAGAATTAATTCAAAGTTGGCGACTACTGCTTAACTACGTACACTGCTATAACTATGTAGTGAATGATATGTCGAAAAAGAAAGCTCCAAGATGTTACTGATGTTTGACATTGATGACAAGTGGTCAATATTCTTTTTATTACTCCTCCCACTTACTTTCCTAGTTTGACATGAACTCTCCCTTCGACAAGTTTACGATTCTCAACCTACAACCCAGAAATGACAAACAAAGAAACGGGCATCCACCAAGAAAATGGAACGCATCTCATTCCAGACGCAATGGTTCCGCCCAACAAAGAAACGCCTCCCGCCACGGAAAACCTTCGAATCACCCCCGAGAGAGACGTGTGGGGTAATGGAATGGAATTTGTCTTGGCGTGCGTAGGATTCGCTGTGGGCTTGGGCAATATTTGGCGATTTCCATATTTGTGTTATAAGAATGGAGGTGGAGCGTTCCTGATTCCTTATTTCGTATATGCGATCGGAGGTGGAATTCCGATGATGTTCTTGGAGGTGGGATTGGGACAATTCATGAGCCAAGGGAATATTTCCATCTGGAATATTTGTCCCATATTCAAAGGTGAGGTCCATGTGAAGGCATTAGTAAAAGTGGAAGCAGAATGCCTTTCCAAAAGTTCATGCTGCATTATCAATTCATGAGAGTAGTTTTGGTCGAAGCATGAATGGTAATTCGATCTGAAAATAAAACTTGATGCTTGAAGATTCTTAACAGGCATTGGCATTGGCTCCACCGTGATGACGGCGATGGCAAATATTTATTACATTGTGGTATTCTGTTGGGCCCTTCACTACTTCTTTGCATGTTTTGGATCGAGTCTTCCTTGGGCTTCTTGTGGCAACCCATGGAACACAGTTCATTGTCTTGATATTGGGTCCAATCGTTCTGAAATTGCAGACAAAGTCACTGACCCAGCTGTAGAATATTGGGAGTAAGTTCATTTTCTGGTCGGCAAGCTAAACACTGGTAACAAATTTAGCTAGAGGCTCATGGACAACCTTGTTCTATTCTTCGTACTCGCTCGGAAATCAAGGAACCGGGTTCTTGGCGTGACCAATGGCTTGGAGGAGGTGGGTGGGTTACAATGGGAACTTGTCGGGACCCTTTTTCTGGCTTGGATTATGGTATACTGTTGTATATTCAAAGGCGTTCGATCCACCGGGAAAGTGGTCTATTTCACGACTACTTTCCCCTACCTTATGTTAATTGTGTTGTTCATTCGGGGCGTCACTCTGCCGGGTGCAATGGACGGACTCATCTTCTATCTCAAACCAGATTTCACCAAACTGTTGCAATCTCAGGTATGGTAAAATCAAGTTCGAAATCGTGCCCATAATCCCACGACTGGTCAACTACCGTAAGTTGCATGTTTTCCTCATTTTTCCGTGATGCCTTCTTTGCAATATCATGCTAGTTGTGGGGACTTTATTTATTAACCTAATTACCGTTTCCATCCTTGTGTCCTTGTGCATCTAGAATCTAGTTATCTAGCCACAGAGAGTGTTCTACGCACTCTAGCTTGATGTATTACCCTCACATTTAAAAATCAAGGTGATAGATACAAACCATTTCAGTCCCAAATCCAAAGAAGCAAACACAGTTCGGTTTGTGTTTAGGCAAGCAATCTCAGTTTACGCAGATCCCCTGCTCTCTGCTTTTTCTCTGATTGGGCTAACTTTCCTTGCGGACTCCTACGTAAGCCCTCAGTAGGTAAATCCAAAATCCTGTTCAAATGCATTGGAGGCTTAATGCTGAAACTAGTGGAAACGTATGTTGGCTAAACCATTCCTTGGCTGCTCTAGATAGGAAGGAAGGCCTATGTCGTCCGAAAAAAAATTTGACTTTTTAAACAGGCCACTTTTCAACGTTAGACGGCGATAGCTTCTGAAGTTGATGACACCAAACTCAAAAGCATCTATTGTCACTTGATGCAGCACAAAAAAATGAATCTAATGCCAACTATACGGTAAGGAAGCCCGCAAAAAACGACGATTTGTCCATGAACACATCTTTTCCTAGGTATGGATAGATGCTGGAACTCAGGTGTTCTTTTCCTATTGCGTTGCCATTGGAGGGTTGGTAGCCTTGGGATCCTACAATGAATATCATACGGACTATGTGCGAGATTGCACAATTATTGCAATAATAAACTCCAGTACGTCTCTCTTCGGGGGTCTCGTGATTTTCTCTGTGCTTGGTTACATGAGTTTCGTTTCCGGAATCCCTGTGAACGAAGTTGCAGAATCGGGTAACTGAAGGTATCTGATATAAGACCCTTTCGAAATGATTAACTTAACTATTCCTTCCAGGTCCCGGGTTAATTTTCATCGTTTATCCCAAGGCCGTCTCATTGATGCCTGGAGCTCACATTTGGGCAATTTTGTTCTTCCTCATGATAGTGATAGTGGGTTTCAACTCGCAATTTGTAGCTTGTGAAGGTGGGTGATCTAGTATTTGGGTATTTCTTGACTTTATTAGAATTCTTTATTGTTATTGCGATTCTTGGTCCTATCAATACGTAGGTTGTATAAACAAGGGTGTATAATCATACACACGTAGATGAAACTGGTGAGGGGTAAAATATGTTTTAGACTAGAGCGTGATATCACAACAAAGATGACTAGAATGGGTTCAGTGCACATGGAAAAAGTGAAGAGGGAAATTGCAGAGACTACATAAACAGTTGAGTAGAGGTGAGTGATGGAAGTTTTGGTTATTTCAGTATAGTGGGTGGAGTAGATTTGAATATATCATTTATCAGTTCCCGTCTTCGATAGCATTTAGCTAGGAGCCGGACAAAGGTACGTGACCGTCAATATTCCGAAGGGATGTCGGGCCAAGGACAATAAGGTGTTAGCAAGTCCTTGACCGGGAAGGACAATTTGTGTCCGCACATCACCTCTGGAAAGGTCAGGTTCCCAACTCTGTTGGACACTAACCTGGCCAGCCCGATGGTCAGGGGCTCTGTTTCGCATATAAAATGCGTCTATGCATTATTGGCATATTAGGGAACGCAGAGGTATCTCTTCTGGAACTTAGTTAAGTTGGTATCGGCCGATTTAAGGGCGGATAGGGCCGAGTTGGGAAGCCAACGGTATAGTCCGTAAGGGAATTTCACTAATTTGGTTCGCTTATTCAATATATAAAGTCACTCTAGGAGTCGTAACGGCCATCATGGATCAATTCTCGGAGCATTTCAATTTTCGTTATGCCCGTGAAATCACCGCCGGACTCTATTCCTTGGTCAGTTTCCTGCTTGGTTTGTCGATGGTAACAAAAGTTCGTATCTTGGTACTTGATTTTGTCTTCTTGGTGCTTGCCTTTCAATTTCTGCATTATTTCAGGGCGGTATCTATGTGTTTCAAATCTTTGATTATTATGCTGCAAGTGGGATGGTATTGTTATTCTTCATCTTATGTGAGTGCGGAGCCATTTCCTGGTTCTACGGTGTGACTAGATGGAGTAACAACGTAGAAGAAATGATTGGTCGGCCAGTAAACCTTTGGATCAAATTCTGCTGGACTTTCTTCACTCCATTTTTAAGCATGGTAAGTAAAACTAGGATGCTGAATTTTTGAAAATTGTCCATGAAATTATAAAAAAGAACTCAAGGAGATGCATCGGCTGATATGATATTGCCCCAAATGTTACTTGCAATTTGTAAGATAGGATAGCATTTTCTATTGCGCTCAGGATAGTAGTTTTCGAATCTGTTCAGTCATGAACAGGGCTGTCCAAATCATGCAAATGAAATGGGCAAAAAGTGCAATTAAGAATGCAACTGAAACAGTAAAAAAAGCAAAGAAATATGCAAGACTATACAAAGTATGCAGGTATTTACAGTTCAATTTGCTCTTTTTATAAGAGCCAGCTGCATTATGATGAAACAACAAAAATTCCATGATGTGCAAAAATTCAAGAGAATGTCAAAAAGGGTACAAAACGGTCTCTATAAGCACTCTACTGAATGATTATAGCAAATATTTTTTTACTCAAAGTGCGCCACGCAATCAAAGCCAAAAAGATTAAAGCACACTAGGTTGCTAAATATACACTTGATAACGTATGTGCTTTGAAAAAAAGCCACTTGCATCATAGCAAGCTGCATGGAGCGCTTGGAGAACTTTGTTTTTTTTTATGGCTGAAGACAGCTAATCTTCCATGGTTGTGCAGTTTCAAAATCAAAATAGTCACGCCATTTAGAACGAAGGCATTTGAAACCAAAAAAGTTGAGTATTATGAAATGGCAGAAAATAATATCTTTTTCATTTTTCTCTATATTTTCAAGCAAAAGTGAAAAGACCAATGGGGAAAACTCGTT
>NC_081441.1:3209730-3210581 GCF_007210705.1 Tigriopus californicus | reverse complement strand
AAAAATGATACACTCGCATTTTTTGGACAGCCTTAGTCAAGAGAACAGGTTCATGGACAAATGACGTTATGCCATTGACATTTACTTCATTTTATCTGCTTGTCTAAGCAAATAGCATTTTGGTATTGAGTCAATTTGATAGTGCATTTATCGGTTATGGTCCAGTTACACAACACAAATTTTATCTCATTAATTCGACGAAGTAACGATTCATAGCTCACAGACCAACCCTTCTGTCGTTTACACTTCCCAAGCAGTTTTCATCGAACCTTATTTTTGATCTCCATGAAGTCCTTAGTATTTCTAAACATTGACAAAAGAAAAGAGCCGGAGGAGTGCAAGAACTAATGAAATATGATTTCGTGTTAGAATAAAGTAATTTTATTAATTGACAGCAATGATTTTAATCAAGAGCAATTTATTGCATTCGTTGTCGCCTTATGGATTTAAATCATGCTGACTAGATGAGTTGAGTGGGCCTTGGATTGGTGGAAACAATGATCCAAAACGAATCACCATTTAAGAAGGTATGAACCAAATTCAAAATCGAGTCGAGTCGAAAAAAAATACCTTTCATGTGACGTAAGATTAATGCAGACGAGTCATTACCTCCCTTTTTCTGACGGTTCGATTAGACGTAAATAGGGCAAAAAATGGATCTCGCACCTATGTGGAGTCACTGTTTTCGCACTTTGCCTATCAGGGAGACTAAATTTGGTCTGTTACAATTCTTCTCCATGATTTTTTTTTTTGATTCTGAAATCCCTATTTCAGTTTTTTAATCGAATTGTATTTTGGTTTTTGGCGGTTCATTGACAAATTTGATTGCAAAAAAAGAAGTAACTTGCTCT
>NC_081441.1:3207749-3209705 GCF_007210705.1 Tigriopus californicus | reverse complement strand
AGCAATCATTAGTAGGTGGGACTAGTTTGGGGTTGTTTTGCTCTTTTAGGACTACCATGGCCTGGATTATGAATGCCATAGTTTTGAATCAAAGACATGACACCTTGATACACATTTCATTCAAAAAATTAGATATTTAGCCAGTGTTCTCGCTCCTTCATCTTGGATCAAACTGCTCTTTTTTTATCTTTCTTCGTAAAACCCTTTTTCATTCACACAGAACCTTTCATATGCTAAAACAGCCAGGAGTCTACATTTTAATTTTGATTCAAAACATATTCAGAAAAAGGCATCTAANTTGCCTTTTCCTTGAAAAAGTAAAAGAATGTTGTAATGAGGAGACAAGTGATCGAGTAAACATGTCAAAGAAATCGAACACGCCAACATGACAAATCAAGCGTAAAGTCAAAGAAAGCTAAACATTACAGACTTATGTAGACTCTTGAAGCATACAGGGTGCGGAAGTTCAAATGCCCGATATCTGTAAAATGATCTGTTGACTTCAAATTTTGAAATTTTGCGCCAAATTTTTGTTTTCATTTTCGTTTGGCATTCGTAAATAATAAACAATTTCTAAAGATTTTTGATTAAAATCAATTCAAATGAGTATGGATGCACGACGTCAGAGCATCCTCGATATGGCTTGCGCAGGAGCTGACAAAAAGGCCATTGCCAAGCTCACGGGGGCCAATATCACCACTGTCAGACGTGTGATCAATGCAAGACTTGGATCCAAAGATATCAGCCGGAAGTCCCGAAGGCCAATAAAGTAAAAAAAGAGGACCAATAAATTTATCAGGGCCGTTAAGACCGAAATCGACAAGGACCCAACCAAGTCCATGAGGAAGATGGCAAAGAAGTTTGGCTGTGATAAGAAGACAATCCTGGCCACAGTCAAAGACAACCTTGGAATGAAGTCCCTGACACGTCCTCCACGTCAACTCATCACTGAGAGGGTCAGGGTCCTTTTCCTGTAAATATGTCAAACCATTCTGTCATGGATGAAAAGGTCAGCCAATTCGTCCAAAGTGAAGATCTTCTCCGATAAGAAGATTTTTACAGTGGATCAGGTTTAAAACCGCAGAAATGACCGGATGATTGTTCAGGCAGGATCTTTACCAGCTCCGGTAAACCGGACCAAGCATCCTCAAGGAGTCATGGTGTTGGGCATCATTGCCAGCAACGGCCTCACCTGCCCGCCCATTTTCATTGAAGCTGGACTCAAGGAAAATCAAGAGGTTTATCTTAATCTTTTAAAATCAAAGGTCAAACCATGGCTTAAGAGGAACTTCCCAGACAACAATTACGTGTGGCAGCAGGATGGGGCCCCTGCCCATACCTCTCTCAAGACCCAGGAGTGGCTGGCAGCAAACTTGGCCGAATCCTGGGACAAGACGATGTGGCCTCCTTCTAGTCCTGATTTAAATCCATTGGATTATTTCATCTGGAGCGTTTTAGAGGCCAAGGCATGTTCCACCCCTCACAGAAGTGTTGGGGCTCTAAAGATTTCGATCCGGAAAGCCTGGAGATCCATGTCCAAGGAGTACATCGTGTCAACATGCAAAGCATTCAGACGTCGTGTTGAAGCAGTCATTGAAAATCAAGGACATATAGAATAAAGTTTCTTCATTTTGAATAGATCTTGAATTTTTATGCTCTGTTCCGCAATTAAATACTTACATTAAAAACGGGCATTTGAAGTTCCGCACCCTGTACTATGCATAACATATCAACTAGCATCGAGCATCGAGCTTGTTTGCCAATTGGATCAATTGAGTGGTTTTAGGTTTGTTGCCTCTAATTTCCCTCTGTGACTTATTTGTACGTTTTATCAACTTTTCAGTTGTAAATTTCTTGCTCAAGTCATCCGTCCTTGGCCTTTCTCTTAGGGTACCCTTGATATGGCCAGATCTGCATTTCTTCCTAAAACATAAGGAAGAGTTATCATTTACGATA
>NC_081441.1:3182962-3207698 GCF_007210705.1 Tigriopus californicus | reverse complement strand
AATACTTTTGACAATAAGTCTTTCTTTGCCAACGTCCAGCTCATGCCCGGCTATAGAAACTCTTCCAGATCTGGTCTTCACGGTTTTTCCGTGCGTCGACATAAAATTCATCCCAAGCACGGGGCTCAACACCTTGCCGACATAAAATGTATGTTCCACCTCCCAATCGTTGAGGCAAACAACGCAGTTCAAATTCCACATACCTCTAGAGGACTATCCAATGCCGTTCGAAACTGAGCTTGAGAGGTATGCTCTGCCATGAATAAGGAGTCTGACAAAATGCTAACAGAAGCCCCAGTTTCTATCAACGCCCTGATTTTCACGCCGTTGACCGTGAGCTGCGCCATCGGCCGCACTCCGATAGCTTGGACTGCATACTTCCTTCCTTTATCACAGGATCGCGCACAATCTCTTGCAATATGACCTTCCCTCTTGAATCGTTGACAAACTCGTCCCTCTACTGAGTCTTTTGACCATTTCTTAAGACGTTTCCTTATTCTGTTCTGTAATAACCGTCTTGTTCGATCTCAGCGTTTGTACCACGCCCTCAGCTAAGAGAGCCGCTTGCACCGCACCATCCCACTTTTCACAGGGACCATTCTGGACGGCCGATTTCAATTGGTTAGCAAGCCCGTGAACAAAACGATCTCGCGCCAACTGATCGCGATTTGCGCGGGCGAATCGAGGATAACACTCTTGAACCAGTTTGCGACAAGTGTTTCAACATGTTTCAAGTGCAACTTGTTCTTTGATCTGATGCTCATAATCACTTGAACGCCATACCTCGAGAATGGTCTTTTTTCTTGTAGAAGCAGCTTTTGGATCAGGAGAACGAAAATGTCCAGGCTTTGCAAAACTAACCAATTCAAGTCCTGCTTTGGAAGACATATCTCAATGGTTTGCTGCCCAATAATGAAAATCTTTGTGCTCTCGAGTTATGTGTTGTGGTGCACACGGTGGGCTTGTGTATGAAATTTGCCGCCATTTTGATGTAAAGTCGTCAAAAGCCTAGTGTTTTGAAGCAATTGTTGAAATTTGCCACGCAGGCACAGGTTGCCACCCACAGTTAGTGCCTTTATAGGAAAAATGAAATTCTTTTGTGCTCGTTAACAACCCAAGTCTGATGTAGGACCCATTTGCGTGTAACAATTACCATACAAAGGCATAAAGGTGTCCTAGTATCCCATTCAGCGTAAAAGATAAAAATGATTTTGTCAGACCCATTTCGTTGTAAACCAGCCCGCATAGCTCAGGGGCAGAGCACTAGTCTTGTAAACTAGAGGCCGTGAGTTCGATTCTCACTGTGGGCAGTTGTTTTGCTTGTGGGCACCAAGACGGACACGCGCCAAGGGGGAAAAGCGCAGTGGCATCAAATCTGGTCAAGCTTCCGCCCATGACCACGAACCATTTGGTTTATGGGGGAACCTAAGGATCACAAAACTACTTTGAAGACACCAGTTTTAACAACATCTCTTTCAAATTCTTTGTCCCTTCATCAGGTCCCTGAACTAAATATCAGAACGATGAAGAAAGAAACATATAATTTTAAATAATTATGTAAAACACTGCATTTGGAAATAGGCCTGCATAGCTCAGGGGCAGAGCACTAGTCTTGTAAACTAGGGGTCGTGAGTTTGATTCTCACTGTGGGCTGCACTTTTGTTAGTACAGGATGGTTTAAAGACGCGCTTTAATGCTAGTCAACTTCTGGAAACATGAATTTACAATGGAAGAGTCAGTTTTGCAGGCCTAGCCCTCTTTGATTTGATTTGATTTGGAATGAAAGCACTCTTTGAGCACAAAATCATACGCAATTTTGAAAGCAAAGTCATTATTCCTATAGCTCCAACTATGGGGAGTTCTGCGTTCAATCTGTGTCCTGCTGTCCAACATCTTTGCGGGATTCAGATGCTCCATTCGATCTGGTGAGGATCTATCCCCCTGTTATTTCACTTCCTTTGACCTTCCGCAGGGGGATCCACTATCGCCAATTCTTTTTTATCTTTATGTGTCCAACCTGCCCAAAGCTCTTACACACCAAGGCCCCTACATCAACCATTTTCCAGTTCAATATCTACAATTTGCAAACGACCTGGTTCTCTTGGCTGATTCAGCCATGGAATTGCAAAATGCCATCAATGCACTCCATGGTTATTGCCAAGAGAATAGCCTTCAAGTCAAGAACATCAAGAACAAGGCCATGGTTTTCCATAAAGGTCGTCTGCCTCCCACCTCCTTCCACATCAATAATTGTGCGATTGAATTCGTCAATCATTTTAACTATGTCGGTCTTACCTTCTCCACCCAACTCTCATTCACCAATCACCTCAAATCCACAATAACTAAGGCCAGGGCCAGGATCGGATACATATGCAATAGACTTCCCATGAAGAATCTTCCCCTCCCAAAAGTCCTTGAACTCTTCTGGATTTACGTCACCCCATTTTTTCTCTACGGCCTACACCTTTGGCTTCCCACCTCCGCTCAATCCGCCCTCAAATCCGCCAATGCCACCTCCACCAAATTCCTCAAGCAATACTTCTGCGTGCCCAAATATGCCAACAATGCATGGACACATTTTCTATGTGAAACCGACCCCGTCACCATCGGGTTGCCAAGGTTAGTGCCCAACAGTGTTGGGAACCTGACCTTTCCGGAGTTGATGTCTGGACATATGTTGTCCTTCCCGGTCAAGGACTTGCTAACACCTTATTGTCCTTGGCCCGACATCCCTTCGGAGTATTGACGGTCACCTACCTTTGTCTGTCTCCCAGCCAAATGCCATCAGCGACGGGAGTTGACAAAGGATCTGTTCAATCTGGCGCATCCAATCTACTGCAATAACCAAGATTTTCATCACTTACCTCTACCTACCTGTCTTTGTACTATCTGCAGCTCACCTTGTTACATTAGGTTTCGTGCAGATTCTGAACTGCAGGACACATACGTCCGATATTCCGGACGGGGTTGGAAAATTCATCAATGAATTAGTGATTTCAGATGATACGGCGTGTCCCTCTGATGAAAGTGAAAATCCAGCAAAGATGACATCTGCTTTGGCTAATTAGATTTTCGAAAGACTGAGAGACATCCTGTTCAATCGGCATCGATCCAGAAATGTCCTTAAATTCTCCGCATGTTCTTGAGGGCTCTTGGAGAAAATTGCAATATCGTCCACTATTTTTTCTGACAAAGGTCAAGCCACTCAATGCCTCTGACATACGGCTATTGTAATGCTCGGAGATTGAATTTACACCATACGGTGCTCGCAGGAATTGGAATTGGCCAAGCAGCGTGATAAACGTTGTCAAATCTTGGCTCTCAGGATCCAGCTCACATTGATGATAACCCTTCAAAGCATCAAATATTGAAAAGATTCGGGACGATTCTGGAATATCCATGACGGCCTCAATGGGCGTGTTGCTCCAGATTAATTCGCGTTTCACCCACACGTTCAGCTTGGTGAAATCAACACAGACTCGTATCTTGTCAGTTCCTCTCTTTGGGACAACGACAATGGGGTGACACCAATCAGTTGGTTTGCTCTGTGGTGCAATCAACCCGTCCGACAGGTAGGTATCCAATTCAGCTTTAAGCTTGGAGAGCATTGGAAGGGCAACAGTTCTGGGATGGACGACTGCAAAAGGTATTGCACCAAGCTTAACGTGTATTTTGTACATCTCTCCAACCATCGGCTTGACGATTCCATCAAACACGTCGTGATAGCCGTCCAAATTGGTCCAAAAGTACCAACGGTCTTGGGTGACACTTGCTCAGATTTCAACATGGGCGAGACCAATTTAGTTGGGGCCAATTTGGGCCCAACTTTCTACTCCTTTTCAGAGTTTCCTTGATCTGTTGTAATCATAGTTGCCTTTGAACTCTCCAAATCTGCGTATGCTGTCATTCTCATGATTGAAGGTTGCGAGGTGGGCTTTAGGGAGGGGGAAATAGGGAGACAACAATCCCAACTCTTTCGTGGTGAACCAAGATAATATGAAGTTCTTGACTTCCCTGAAGATGTATACCATCACCTTCACCTTAACACCATGGTGGACCCGAATTTGAACAGGTAAACACCCAAATGCATGGATTGTCTCTCCATTGAAGACTTCGGCCCTCAAATCAGCGTCTATTAAGTTGTGATCACTCTCTCCAAAAGCCGCCAGTAGATCCAAACCAGCTCCTGAAAACGCTGCTCCTGTATCGGGGAGTCCCCGAACTTGCGCACGCCCATTAGGACTGGTGATGGATACAGATGTTGTTTGGCATGGCTTAGAATGTGTGGTTTCGCTTCTGGAAGCGCGGCTAGGTTGCATTGAAGAAATCCTTGACATGTTGGAGCTAAATGGTTTCAATCCGCGACACATATAATGATCCAAAATGCCCTCATGCCTCCACACTTTGCGCATTCTTGTCCATCTGCCGGACATTTCCATCCTTCAGGGTGCTTCTGATATCCACATTTTTGGCAATTGGGGCCTGAGGTTGACTTCTTTCGAAATGCGGGCTTCTTAGGGGTAGTTTTGTTGTGAGTGTGGTTGACGTGGGAGGATTCTTGAATTAGCTCCTTGCATTTAGTGGATTCTTCATGACTTCGTGCGATGGAAATAGCCTTTTTAAGAGTGAGCTTATTTTCTCGGAGCATTTCCTTTACAGCCTCTTGATTGGCAATGCCTTTAGCAACTTGGTCGCAGAGAACTGTCTCGGCACAGGTGTCGCAAAAATTGCAACTTTTCATGATCTCCCTCAATTCCATGACAAAAACGTCAATGTCTTCGTTAGGTCGCTGAGTTCTTCTGCGCAATTTTCGTCTCTCAATAACTTGACAGACTGAACCCCGTCATTTCGTTCACTGAAAGTAAGGTCCAATTTCTTGACGAGGCCTTTGGTTGAACTCAAGAAGCCAGACAGCATGATGTCCACTTTCATCTGAGTTGATGCCGATTCTAAGACAGTAACCCTCAAGAATCTCAACCAGTCCTCTTCCCCTATTTCGTACTCAAAAATGGTAGATGTCTCAACATCGAAAAACGGGATTCCCTTTGGCAAGGAGTAAGAACTGGCTGCCCTTGGGTTTGCCATGGTCGCCTCTTGTGGTTCTGTATGATGCTGATCGTGGTCTTCTTTCTTCTCTTTCGTTGGTTTTCAATCTTGGTTGTTGGGTCAAGCTGAAGGCTCGTAGAGGTCTCTAAGATAGGATAAAAGTGGACGTCTATCTAAAAGAAAAATCGATAAATTCAGAGCAGAAGGCAAAGCACTGGTCTAAAATCAACCCACGAATCCATGGATCATCACTTTCCTGATCTTTTTTTTCTCGATCCTCATTCTTTCCCTTGTTCTCCTCCTCTGCTCACCATCGTCCCATCTCTCCCTTCCCGATTTCGCAGGGAATTGAATGATGACGTGGTGACAAACCTGGTATTTCTCGCTGATCCAAGGGATTCAACTTGTTCAAACATTCACACATGAAGAGGAGGACTTCCTTCAAATATCATCATGCCCCACAGTTAGATGCCAACTGTGCCATGTTACATTAGGTTTCGTGCAGATTCTGAACCGCAGGACACCTTAAATATTGAAAAGCAGATACGCCCAAGTTTCCTAAACGGGCTTTCCCGAACGCAAGAGAGGGAACATCATCGTTGAAGGTCTTAAAAAACTGCCTCGTTTATTTTCTTTATGTAAGTATGAAGTGGAGTCAGAGACATAGCTTAGAGCAGAATGACTGACGAGAACACGAGCATGACCATCCAACACAACGAGGCCTTGAGGGACTGATGGAACCGCTCGACTAACCCGTTTGCCTGAGGATGGTAAGACGTGGTTCTTGAAGACCGGAACCCTAGAAAACGTCCCAAATTTCGCTATAGCGCCGATTCGAATTGGCGTCCACGATCTGAAGTGATCACATCCGGGACCCCAAATCGGCTAATCCATCCATGCAAAAGCGCCCCCGCACAGCCCTCACTTGTCATACCTTTCACAGGCATCACTTCTGGCCAATGAGTCCATCTATCCACCATTGTGAATAGATATCGAAATCCGTTTGATGATGGCATGGGTCCAACAATATCGACATGAAGATGACCAAAACAACCCGAGGGGTCATCAAACGCTTTCACTGGATGGCGCGTATGACGGGTGACTTTTGATCGCTGACCGCATGACTTTTAACATAACCACGAATGTCTCTTTTCATGTCATGCCAAACAAATTCTGACTGAATAGCCCGAGTTGTTGGAGCAATACCCCCATGGCTCAATCCATGAAAGATGTCCATGATGTGAACCACCCAAGATTGAGGAACGACAGGACGATGATAACCAGTAGAAATATTGCATATGACTGAAACATCATCCCGCTCCATCAATTCACCCAAGATCGCGGTTAATTCCCTCGTGTCCACACCCCAAAAAAAGGCTGATTTTTCAACTCCTTCGTTATGGGTTGACATGGAGTCTTGGATTTCTATGCTGCCTAAACGGATCACGTCCGAGGTTCTGACAACAGTGGATTCCAAGTTAAAGTCCGTATATTCTCAGGTCTTTGAATCCGACTCACTTCGTCCTATGGTGGGCCCGATCGTTGGGGACCCAATGGTGATCCATCTAAAAGATGACGCCAGGCCATTCTCAATCCACGTGGCTCGACCAGTCCCATTTGCTCAATCCGATAACTTGAGGACAATTTTGGATGATTTGGTGAATCAGGAAATCATATGTCCTGTCGGAGATGTTCCAAGCATGTGGTGTCATCCCATCGTTTTAGTCCCAAAGAACGATGGTGGTGTGAGATTTTGCGTGGATTTGACTCGCCTCAATTCTCAAGTGAAGAGGAGCATCCACCCAACGAAGACCCCAGCCCAGGCTATCTCTGGATTTAAGCCAAACCAGAGATTCTTCGCCAAATTAGACCTTGTTAAAGGCTATTGGCAAATGCCGTTGGCCAAAGAGTCCCAGCCATTGACGACTTTCCTCACCCCATTTGGGAAATTCATGTTCTTACGTTCTCCCATGGGCTTTGTCTCTACTGGAGACTCATTTTCGTATCGAGGAGATGTAGCAATGGCAGGCCTTGACGTCCATAAGGTCGTGGATGATATGGCCTGTGGATCCGAGACCCTAGCCGATTTGATACGCCGTGTTTGCCAAATATTGGAGCGTTGTCACACTTATGGGTTAACTGTACACTCCAAGAACAGTATTTTGGCCGCTTCATCCATTGATTTTGTGGGATACCGGATATCTTCTGGAATGATTCAGGCCGATCCCACAAAGATTAATGCAATTCAGGATTTTCCTGTTCCTTCCACGTTGACGGATTTGCGATCTTTTCTCGGTTTGGCCAATCAGTTGGGAAAATTCTTACCCAACTTGGCGACGATAACGTCGCCCCTCCGGGGCTTATTAAAGTCAAAGAGCCATTTTCTCTGGCTCCCGGATCACAATATCGCGTTTGATGAGACAAAAAAGGCGTTGTTGTCTCCATCTGTTCTAGGAATGTTTGATCCCTCGTTGGAGATTGCCCTTTTAACAGATGCATCGCGACATGGACTTGGGTTCGCCCTGGTCCAGTTAAAAGATGAAATCCCAACTTTAATTCAATGTGGTTCTCGCTATCTCAAGGACTGTGAGACGCGATATGCGATGGTTGAGCTGGAGTCCTTGGCCATTTATTGGTCGATTCGCAAGTGCCATTTATATTTGGCCAGTGTCAACTTCAAGGTGGTGACTGACCATAAACCTCTGGTGACTATCTTCAATCGACAGGCTCTACCTTCACCATATATGCTCAATCGCCCTCAAATCCGCCAATGCCACCTACACCAAATTCCTCAAGCAATACCTCTGCGTGCCCAAATATGCCAACAATGCATGGACACATTTTTCTATGTGAAACCGAGCCCCTCACCAGGGTTGCCAAGGTTAGTAGTGCCCACAGTGTTGGAACCTGACCTTTCCGGAGGTGATGTCTGGACACAAGTTGTCCTTCCCGGTCAAGGACTTGCTCAACACCTTATTGTCCTTGGCCCGACATCCCTTCGGAGTATTGACGGTCACGTACCTTTGTCTGTCTCCCGCGCAAATGCCATCAGCGACGGGAGTTGACAAAGGATCTGTTCAATCTGCGCATCCAATCTACTGCAATAACCAAGATTTTCATCACTTACCTCTACCTACTTGTCTTTGTTCTATCTGCAGCTCACCTCTTCCTTTTTTCATGTGCACTGAACCAATTCTAGTCATCTCTGCTGTGATATCACTAGTCGATTGTTATCATTTCAACCATTTTAGTTTCTTCTTTCATTTTCTTTATCCATATTTGGGTAATTGTTTACATACACAATTCTATTATTTGACAAGTGACATGACCGAGAGTCGCAATAACAGATTGATTTATTTATTTGGAACCTGGTCTTGTCGCTTTATGTTCATAAGTTGTTGTCAAAGAATGTGGACAACAAAGGGATTTTTGGCAAATCAGGATAAGTTGATCTGACCACTTTCAAAGATCAGGGAATAAAAGCTGCAGGTCTGCACTTTCCAGACACTAACAGAGTAGTTTTGAAGGTGTCCACACAAGTGTTTCACATTGTTTCAAGTGCAACTCAACTTGTTCTATGATCTGATACTCATAATCATTTGAACGCCATACCTCAAGATTGGTCTTTTTTCTTGTAGAAGCAGCTTTGGATCAGGAGAGCGAAAATGTCCAGGCTTTGCAAAACTAACCAATTCAAGTCCTGCTTTGGAAGACATATCTCAATGGTTTGCTCCCCAATAATGAAAATCTTTGTGCTCTCGAGTTATGTGTTGTGGTGCACACGGTGGGCTTGTGTATGAAATTTGCCGCCATTTTGATGTAAAGTCGTCAAAAGCCTAGTGTTTTGAAGCAATCATTGAAAATTTGCCACGCAGGCACAGGTTGCCACCCACAGTTAGTGCCATATTAGGAAAAATGAAATTCGTTTGTGCTCGTTAACAACCCAAGTCTGATGTAGGACCCATTTGCGTGTAACATTATTCATACAAAGGCATAAAGGTGTCTTAGAATCCCATTCAGCGTAAAGATATAAATAATTTTGTCAGACCCATTTCGTTGTAAACCAGCCCGCATTCAGGGGCAGAGCACTAGTCTCTTAAACTAGGGGCTGTGAGTTCGATTCTCACTGTGGGCAGTTGTTTTGCTCGTGGGCACCAAGACGGACACGCGCCAAGGGGAAAAGCGCCAGTGGCATCAAATCTGGTCAAGCTTCCGTCCATGACACAAACCATTTGGTTTATGGGGGAACCTAAGGATCACAAAACTACTTTGAAGACACCAGGTTTAACAACATCTCTTTTAAATTCTTTGTCCCTTCATCAGGCCTGTGCTAAATATCAGAACGATGAAGAAAGAAACACTATAATTTTAAATCATTATGTAAAACTTTGCATATGGAAATAGCCTGCATAGCTCAGGGGCAGAGCACTAGTCTTGTAAACTAGGGGTCGTGAGTTCAATTCTCACTGTGGGCTGCACTTTTGTTAGTACAGGATGGTTTAAAGACGCGCTTTAATGCTAGTCAACTTCTGGAAACATGAATTTACAATGGAAGAGTTAGTTTTGCAGGCCTAGCCCTCTTTGATTTGATTTGATTCGGAATGAAAGCATTCTTTGAGCACAAAATCATACGCGTTTAAACTCCTAACAACCAAGGCCCTACATCAACCGTTTCCAGTTCAATATCTACAATATGCAGACGACCTGGTTCTCTTGGCTGATTCAGCCATGGAATTGCAAAATGCCATCAATGCACTCCATGGTTATTGCCAAGAGAATGGCCTTCAAGTCAAGAACATCAAGACCAAGGCCATGGTTTTCCAAAAGGTCGTCTGCCTCCCACTCTTCCATCATAAGAGTCCGATTGAAATCGTCAATCGTTTTAACTATGTCGTGTTTCACCTTCTCTCTCATCACCATCACACTCCCAGGATACGATACATATGCTGCTATCACCATGAGATCATATCATCCATAAGAGTCACCTCTTAATACGAATCACCCAATCATTATACCTCCCTTTGCATTACAACCCCTACTGATCAAATCCGCCTCTACGCCAATGCCACCTACACCAATCCTCCAACTGCGATGCCCAAATATCAACAATGCATGGACATTTTCTATGTGAACCGAGCCCCTCACCACTCGGGTTGCCAAGGTTAGTAGTGCCCAACAGTGTTGGGAACCTGACCTTTCCGGAGGTGATGTCTGGACACAAGTTGTCCTTCCCGGTCAAGGACTTGCTAACACCTTATCCTTGCCCGACATCCCTTCGGAGTATTGACGGTCACGTACCTTTGTCTGTCTCCCGCGAAATGCCATCAGCGACGGGAGTTGACAAAGGATCTGTTCAATCTGGCGCATCCAATCTACTGCAATAACCAAGATTTTTCATCACTTACCTCTACCTACTTGTCTTTGTTCTATCTGCAGCTCACCTCTTCCCTTTTTTCATGTGCACTGAACCAATTCTAGTCATCTCTGCTGTGATATCACTAGTCGAATGTTTTATCATTTCAACCATTTTAGTTTTTCTTTCATTTCTTTATCCATATTTGGGTAAGTTGTTTACATACACAATTCTATTATTTGACAAGTTGACATGACCGAGAGTCGCACTAACAGATTGATTTATTTATTTGGAACCTGGTCTTGTCGCTTTATGTTCATAAGTTGTTGTCAAAGAATGTGGACAACAAAGGGATTTTTGGCAAATCAGGATAAGTTGATCTGACCACTTTCAAAGATCAGGGAATAAAAAGCTGCAGGTCTGCACTTTCCAGACACTAACAGAGGTAGTTTTGAAGGTGTCCACACAAGTGTTTCACATTGTTTCAAGTGCAATCACTTGTTCTATGATCTGATACTCATAATCACTTGAACGCCATACCTCAAGATTGGTCTTTTTTTTGCAGAAGCAGCTTCTGGATCAGGAGAGCGAAAATGTCCAGGCTTTGCAAAACTAACCAATTCAAGTCCTGCTTTGGAAGACATATCTCAATGGTTTGCTCCCCAATAATGAAAATCTTTGTGCTCTCGAGTTATGTGTTGTGGTGCACACGGTGGGGTTGTGTATGAAATTTGCCGCCATTTTGATGTAAAGTCGTCAAAAGCCTAGTGTTTGAAGCAATCATTTGAAATTTGCCACGCAGGCACAGGTTGCCACCCACAGTTAGTGCCATTATAGGAAAAATGAAATTCGTTTGTGCTCGTTAACAACCCAAGTCTGATGTAGGACCCATTTGCGTGTAACAATTACCATACAAAGGCATAAAGGTGTCCTAGTATCCCATTCAGCGTAAAAGATATTAAATATTTGTCAGACCCATTTTGTTGTTAAACCAGCCCGCATAGCTCAGGGGCAGAGCACTAGTCTCTTTAAACTAGGGGCTGTGAGTTCGATTCTCACTGTGGGCTGCACTTTTGTTAGTACAGGATGGTTTAAAGACGCGCTTTAATGCTAGTCAACTTCTGGAAACATGAATTTACAATGGAAGAGTCAGTTTTGCAGGCCTAGCCCTCTTTGATTTGATTTGATTTGGAATGAAAGCACTCCTTGAGCACAAAATCATACGCGTTTAAACTCCTACAAACCAAGGCCCCTACATCAACCGTTTTCCAGTTCAATATCTACAATATGCAGACGACCTGGTTCTCTTTGGCTGATTCAGCCATGGAATTGCAAAATGCCATCAATGCACTCCATGGTTATTGCCAAGAGAATGGCCTTCAAGTCAAGAACATCAAGACCAAGGTTTATTTGGAACCCTGTCTTGTCGCTTTATGTTCATAAGTTGTTGTCAAAGAATGTGGACAACAAAGGGATTTTTGGCAAATCAGGATAAGTTGATCTGACCACTTTCAAAGATCAGGGAATAAAAGCTGCAGGTCTGCACTTTCCAGACACTAACAGAGTAGCTTTGAAGGTGTCCACACAAGTGTTTCACATTGTTTCAAGTGCAACTTGTTCTATGATCTGATAGTCATCTCTGCTGTGATATCACTAGTCGAATGTTTTTTACCTGTCTTTGTACTTCCTCCAAGCCAGCATGGATGCCGAGCGCATTTTAGCACGGTTACCCAACTGATTGAACCTTTAGAGCAGGTTATTGAGGGACTTGAGAGCCATGAATCAGCTGATGTAGTTCATCTCGGTTATGCCAAGGCTTTTGACAAGTTAAATCATGGCCTTTTAGTTAAAAGGCTCCATGGATTGGATTGATCGCACGCTTCAGTGCAGAGATAGTATCACGATCCTAACTCTGTACAAGTTGATTGTTCAGCCGCATCTTGAATATGCCTCTCCCATTTGGGCTCCAATTTAGTCAGGTTTGCAAAAGCTCGAGCAGGTCCAAAGATGTTTTACTAGGAACATTGAAGATATGAGAGAGCTCTCGTATTGGGAGAGGCTAAAAAAGTTGGGACTGTACAATATTCAGAGAAGGTACGAAAGGTATCTGATATTGTACCTTTTCAAAAGCATTCATGAGCTATGTCCCAGCCCAGGATTTAGGGTCAATTGTAGTGACCGTAGAGGCTTAAGTGTGCGTTTTGAGAGCACCTTCAAGCCCTCGAGAATCCAGGCTAGTTAAAACAATGAGTCAAACCCTCTTCTTTCTCGGGCTCCTTCATTGTTCAATTTGCTGCCTTCAAATATTCGTAGGGCGTATGTAGGCGTTGACAAAGTAGCAGGATTTAAGTCAGACTTGGGCAAGTTTTTTACTAAAATTCCCCATCAACCTTACATTCAAGGGTTAGCCCGATCAGCCAACTCTAATTCGTTGTTCGATCAGATAATATAGATGCATAAATAAAAGTTAATAAAAATCAATATATTCCTCGTCTTGAACTGTGTTCCTTATATCACAGACGATGAGATGGCAGCTGGCAAGCCGCATTGAAATGACAGCGTACAAGCGCCTCTTCTGAACTGGGGAATTTATCCACTAAGACTGAAAGTTGTCAACAAACATTTTGTATGACTTTCAAGTTTCGAGGAATCTTTTAAGGGCTTGTGACAATGGGGCACAAAATACCTCTTTAGCATTGATTTCAAACGCCACTATTATTACAGGCTAATAATTTGTTTCAAGTTTAACTTCAGCCAAGTAACATTTGCACATTCATATAGTCAATTTGGATGGATCAGACAAATTAAAAGGGCAATCCAGCAAGCTAACTAATTAATTAATAAAGAAAGGAAGTTGAAGTTCAATTACTTAAAGGATACCAAAGTGTTCCCACTTAAAGTGTATAGGATTTCATTAGAATTCTAAGTCTAATTTACATAATTGATCAAATTATTTATACTTTGAGTAGCCAATATTTCTTTGCATTTTTTTGGCTGTGAAGTTTGCCTATCTATAGGACTGTAGTTTTTATCCTGCTGTTATTTCATGTACAACTCAAAAGCGCTTTTACTGCTTCTCTCATTCTTAGCTATGTCGATACTTAGCAAGGTTTTTACCAAGCCAATGGACATGTATGAAAGGAAAACCATTCATTTTCAAAAGGCATATGCAAAAAGCAGGGGTGGGAGAAGTACATGGATGAGTGTATTAAACACCTGGGCCTATTGGTCTTGAATGTGTCGCTTTTTACAAATCCTTGCAAAACTAATGTTATATGCTAGTGTTACAGAGCCTACTTAGCAATCCAAATGTTTTTAAACATAAAGCTTCACATCTGCATGGAGGTAATAAAAAACTCAATTTCTTTCATAAAATCAACCTTAATGTTGATTTATTTTGTCAGTAAATGCTCCAAATTGTTATTTTCATGTTATGGGGACAATGTTTGTTACAAAGTCAGATGGCAGCTCTCTCTCGCCCGGCCTGCCATCTGAATGATTGGTGTCCCAATTGAGGGATATTCCCGCTTCGTCATCACAGCCAACATTAATTATTACCTCACCCTCAGGAATGACCGCAGGTTCGCCCATTTAAGTTGTTAAAGCCGCAACTTATGCTGTAATTAAATACTGCAAAGAAGCTCGGCTTCCCTGGGACCGAACCAGGAATCGCTAATTGGAAAGTGGTTGCTCTACCAATACGGTACCCCAGCAAGCCTTATGAGGACAAATGCAAGAGCATAAGATCTAACAAAACCACTAAAGCTTGTGCTCTATTTGGCAAATCCCTGTCATTTTTTAAATGCAAGTAATACAATTTAACATTGAATCATACTATAAAGTTTTCATTGTTTGGTCAGCTCCTAGTATATAAACAGTCATTATTTCTCAAGTTGAAAAAGACTGAAATTGTTAAATTAGATTGTAAACTTACCAAAATTGTCATTGCACAATTTTGGGTTGTTTTAGATAATATTGTGGTATGTTTAATACTTAAATCATTCTATGATAAGCTATGATAATAATATAAGGCAAGGACATCTTGAATTCAATCATTGTTGCATTAGGCACAAACCTCTAGAGATATGGACTGCAAACAGAAGCCAAAACTTTGTATCTCCTAAACACTTCACTTTATGCCAAAGAAGCATTTCCTATGGTCTCAAGATTTTGTTGAATAAATGAACTTGGTCAAATTTGTGCCCAAACTTACGGTTACGGAGCTCAAGACAGATTTGCGTAGTAAACACTACAGAAAATTCAAATTTTTGGCCTGCTCTTGGCCAGCTACATGAGCTGCTGACAACATAACTTTGAAATTATCCACTTTACAAGTAAATGATATAAAAATGACCTCCCTTTCATTGAAGAAATCTAAGGTTATTACTATAATTCGAAAAGTGGCTCATAGTTGCCATGACCAAGAGCAGGCCAATCTGGTGGGAAGTTTGTTTGAAGTCCAGATTTCCAAAAGTCCGTGCATTAGGCAATGAATGGCTTTAAGGGCAGATTGATGTTTCAAAAATGAGCCCAAAATTCAAACTGTGAACCATGCATCTTGATGAGTAAAATTTTGACAGTTCAATCAAAAGCAATGCCCAATCAATCATTCTTTTTTTGCATAAATGACTTGAAACTTTAATTTGATTCCTCAAAATTGTTTTTACGCCCTTGAGTATGACTTGCCTCCCAAAATTTGATGGTGACATTGGACACTTATCTTAGAAAGCGATACTAGTAACCATTGGATGAGGTTGCGTAGCAACAGGTGCGGACAAATAGTCTGCTACCAACGACAGTTCACCTGTCGATTTCCGTTTCCAACTCATTGCGAAACTGAGTTTCCAAGCCAACCGGTTGTGCATTACTCATCTCTCACCATGAACAATCCCAAAATCCGCCTCCAAAGTGCCCAATCAAACGCCTCCAAGCTCATCGATTTATTTAACAATGGAGGACCTCGGTCTGAGGTTGGATCAAGACCAAATATCTCTTGTGGAGAACATTCCTCGCAACATCGCAGGCGTCGAAAAGTCTATCAACATCAACCCCCGCAAGTTCCAGTCATCGAAGTCCCACGAGGTGGTGCGAGCGACAATTCCGAATTGCAAACCCAAGTTTCAGACTTTCTTCAAACGCAGCCAGTCCCGAAGACATGCGGCAAATCGCAGCCATTTATAGCATCAGCCAAAGCGACTCCACGAACCTATCGCTTCACGTACCACCCACGTGGACTCTGGAGACGCTCCCAGTCCCCAACTCGCGGGCGTCACGTTCCGATCTTCTTCAGACTCAGAGGGCGATCCAAAACAACGTAAGAGAACTGCGAGCCGCGGTTCGGGCCCAAGCAAAACCAAGCGTCGAGTCGATCCAAATTCCGCGGAAAAGCAAAGCGCGGAAGAGATCAGACGGGGTCAATCCAAAATGTCCGGCCCGGGAAATTCAAAAGCGTTCGGACTTTTTCAGTTCATCTTCTGAAGAGGAGGAGACGCTAAACAGGGCGAAAGATGAAAGTTGGCCCACCCGCTAGCAAAACTCATCGGTCAAAATGGCTGTTCCAGTCAGATTATCCTCGGAAGCGCGAGAGGATCGAGGTTAGTTACATCAAAAATTTATTTAACTACGTCGTTTTATAAATCACAGTGCAGTGGAAGGGCTCCAGTCTACTCAGAATTATTAACAATTCTTAGAGGCCGTGTGACTCTACCTTTTCAAGCAGAGATGTCTGGCGCCCTGATTACCGGAAAAGCCAGTTACTGGAAGCTAGCAATTAGCAGTACCCTGTGCTCCAGAGTCAGGGCCAGTATTGCCCCTGAAAAATTGAGAACCCAAGGGTTTTAAATTACCGAACTCGTCTCCAGGGTTATCATTCTCGGTGGAATGGAAACCAGGCGTTAACATGCCATACCTGATGCTTTGTCTCGGTTTCCAGTGTCCAGTTCAAAGATCGATTTTGAATCTACAGACAAGTCACATGCTCCCAATCTTGTGGTTGCCACAGTCAGGTCTGGCTACCCCGATTATATGTTGGACGAGTTGATCCAGATTGCGAGAGAAGATTCGTCTTATGCCGTTTTGAGGCAGGCCATCCTGAATGATTCCGTGCGGAGCGCGAAATCGGATACCTTTCCTTGTTCAAAAAAATCGCTCCCGAACTCTCGGTGGAGGAGATCTCGTCCTGAAAGGGAAACCGAATCGTAATCCCCATCTTTGGCTCATAAAGCAACAAGACCAGGTTCCAAATAAATAAATCAATCTGTTATTGCGACTCTCGGTCATGTCAACTTGTCAAATAATAGAATTGTGTATGTAAACAACTTACCCAAATATGGATAAAGAAATAAAAGAAGAAACTAAAATGGTTGAAATGATAAAACATTCGACTAGTGATATCACAGCAGAGATGACTAGAATTGGTTCAGTGCACATGAAAAAAGGGAAGAGGTGAGCTGCAGATAGAACAAAGACAAGTAGGTAAGGTAAGTGATGAAAATCTTGGTTATTGCAGTAGATTGGATGCGCCAGATTGAACAGATCCTTTGTCAACTCCCGTCGCTGATGGCATTTCGCGGGGAGACAGACAAAGGTACGTGACCGTCAATACTCCGAAGGGATGTCGGGCCAAGGACAATAAGGTGTTAGCAAGTCCTTGACCGGGAAGGACAACTTGTGTCCAGACATCACCTCCGGAAAGGTCAGGTTCCCAACACTGTTGGGCACTACTAACCTTGGCAACCGATGGTGAGGGGCTCGTTTTCACATAGAAAATGTGTCCATGCATTGTTGGCATATTTTGGCACGCAGAGGTATTGCTTGAGGAATTTGGTGTAGGTGGCATTGGCGGATTTGAGGGCGGATTGAGCAGAGGTGGGAAGCCAAAGGTGTAGGCTGTAAAGAAATAATGGGGTGACGTAAATCCAGAAGAGTTCAAGGACTATTGGGAGGGGAAGATTCTCCATGGGAAGCCTATTGCATATGTATCCGATCCTGGCCCTGGCCTTAGTTATTGTGGATTTGAGGTGATTGTGTGAATGAGAGTTGGGTGGAGAAGGTGAAACCGACATAGTTAAAACGATTGACGATTTCAATCGGACTCTATTTGATGTGGAAGGAGGTGGGAGGCAGACGACCTTTATGGAAAACCATGGCCTTGGTTGATGTTCTTGACTTGAAGGCCATTCTCTTGGCAATAACCATGGAGTGCATTGATGGCATTTTGCAATTCCATGGCTGAATCAGCCAAGAGAACCAGGTCGTCTGCATATTGTAGATATTGAACTGGAAAACGGTTGATGTAGGGGCCTTGTTTGTAGGAGTTTAAACGCGTATGATTTTGTGCTCAAAGAATGCTTTCATTCCAAATCAAATCAAATCAAAGAGGGCTAGGCCTGCAAATACTTCTTCCATTGTAAATTCATGTTTCCAGAAGTTGACTAGCATTAAAGCGCGTCTTTAAACCATCCTGTACTAACAAAAGTGCAGCCCACAGTGAGAATTGAACTCACGACCCCTAGTTTACAAGACTAGTGCTCTGCCCCTGAGCTATGCAGGCCTATTTCCATATGCAAAGTTTTACATAATGATTTTAAATATATGTTCTTTTCTTCATCGTTCTGATATTTAGCACAGGGCCCTGATGAAGGACAAAGAATTTAAAAAGAGATGCTGTTAAAACTGGTGTCTTCAAAGTAGTTTTTGTGATCCTTAGGTTCCCCCATAAACCAAATGTTTGTGGTCATGGGGAAGCTTGAACAGATTTGATGCCACTGCGCTTTTCCCCCTTGGCGCGTGTCCGTCTTGGTGCCCACGAGCAAAACAACTGCCCACAGTGAGAATCGAACTCACAGCCCCTAGTTTAAGAGACTAGTGCTCTGCCCCTGAGCTATGCGGGCTGGTTTACAACGAAATGGGTTGACAAAATATTTTATCTTTTACGCTGAATGGGATACTAGGACACCTTTATGCCTTTGTATGGTAATTGTTACACGCAAATGGGTCCTACATCAGACTGGGTTGTTAACGAGCACAAACGAATTTCATTTTTCCTATAATGGCACTAACTGTGGGTGGCAACCTGTGCCTGCGTGGCAAATTTCAATGATTGCTTCAAAAACTAGGCCTTTGACGACTTTACATCAAAATGGCGGCAAATTTCATACACAAGCCCACCGTGTGCACCACAACACTTACTCGAGAGCACAAAGATTTTCATTATTTGGGAGCAAACCATTGAGATATGTCTTCCAAAGCAGGACTTGAATTGGTTAGTTTTGCAAAGCCTGGACATTTTCGCTCTCCTGATCCAAAAGCTGCTTCTACAAAAAAAAGACCAATCTTGAGGTATGGCGTTCAAATGATTATGAGTATCAGATCATAGAACAAGTTGAGTTGCACTTGAAACAATGTGAAACACTTGTGTGGACACCTTCAAAACTACTCTGTTAGTGTCTGGAAAGTGCAGACCTGCAGCTTTTATTCCCTGATCTTTGAAAGTGGTCAGATCAACTTATCCTGATTTGCCAAAAATCCCTTTGTTGTCCACATTCTTTGACAACAACTTATGAACATAAAGCGACAAGACCAGGTTCCAAATAAATAAATCAATCTGTTATTGCGACTCTCGGTCATGTCAACTTGTCAAATAATAGAATGTGTGTATGTAAACAACTTACCCAAATATGGATAAAGAAATGAAAGAAGAAACTAAAATGGTTGAAATGATAAAACATTCGACTAGTGATATCAGAAGCAGAGATGACTAGAATTGGTTCAGTGCACATGAAAAAAGGGAGAGGTGAGCTGCAGATAGAACAAAGACAAGTAGGTAGGTAAGTGATGAAAATCTTGGTTATTGCAGTAGATGGATGCGCCAGATTGAACAGAATCCTTTGTCAACTCCCGTCGCTGATGGCATTTGGCGGGGAGACAGACAAAGGTACGTGACGTCAATACTCCGAAGGGATGTCGGGCCAAGGACAATAAGGTGTTAGCAAGTCCTTGACCGGGAAGGACAACTTGTGTCCAGACATCACCTCCGGAAGGTCAGGTTCCCAACACTGTTGGGCACTACTAACCTTGGCAACCGATGGTGAGGGGCTCGGTTTCACATAGAAAATGTGTCCATGCATTGTTGGCATATTTGGGCACGCAGAGGTATTGCTTGAGGAATTTGGTGTAGGTTGGCATTGGCGGATTTGAGGGCGGATTGAGCAGAGGTGGAAGCCAAAGGTGTAGGCTGTAAAGAAATAATGGGGTGACGTAAATCCAGAAGAGTTCAAGGACTATTGGGAGGGGAAGATTCTCCATGGGAAGCCTATTTAATATGTATCCGATCCTGGCCCTGGCCTTAGTTATTGTGGATTTGAGGTGATTGGTGAATGAGAGTTGGGTGGAGAAGGTGAAACCGACATAGTTAAAACGATTGACGATTTCAATCGGACTCTTATTGATGTGGGAGGAGGTGGGAGGCAGACGACCTTTATGGAAAACCATGGCCTTGGTCTTGATGTTCTTGACTTGAAGGCCATTCTCTTGGCAATAACCATGGAGTGCATTGATGGCATTTTGCAATTCCATGGCTGAATCAGCCAAGAGAACCAGGTCGTCTGCATATTGTAGATATTGAACTGGAAAACGGTTGATGTAGGGGCCTTGGTTTGTAGGAGTTTAAACGCGTATGATTTTGTGCTCAAAGAATGCTTTCATTCCAAATCAAATCAAATCAAAGAGGGCTAGGCCTGCAAAACTGACTCTTCCATTGTAAATTCATGTTTCCAGAAGTTGACTAGCATTAAAGCGCGTCTTTAAACCATCCTGTACTAACAAAAGTGCAGCCCACAGTGAGAATCGAACTCACGACCCCTAGTTTACAAGACTAGTGCTCTGCCCCTGAGCTATGCAGGCCTATTCTCTATAGTGACAAGTAATTATACAATATAAAATTATATGTTTCTTCTTTCATCGTTCTGATATTTAGCACAGGGCCCTGATGAAGGGACAAAGAATTAAAAGAGATGTTGTTTTAAACTGGTGTCTTCAAAGTAGTTTTGTGATCCTTAGGTTCCCCCATAAACCAAATGGTTTGTGGTCATGGGCGGAAGCTTGACACAGATTTGATGCCACTGCGCTTTTCCCCCTTGGCGCGTGTCCGCTTTGGTGCCCACGAGCAAAACAACTGCCCACAGTGAAATCGAACTCACGACCCCTAGTTTAAGAGACTAGTGCTCTGCCCCTGAGCTATGCGGGCTGGTTTACAACGAAATGGGTTCGACAAAATCATTTTATCTTTTACGCTGAATGGGATACCTAGGACACCTTTATGCCTTTGTATGTAATTGTTACACGCAAATGGGTCCTACATCATAACTTGGGTTGTTAACGAGCACAAAAGAATTTCATTTTTCCTATAATGGCACTAACTGTGGGTGGCAACCTGTGCCTGCGTGGCAAAATTTCAATAATTGCTTCAAAACACTAGGCTTTTGACGACTTTACATCAAAATGGCGGCAAATTTCATACACAAGCCCACCGTGTGCACCACAACACATAACTCGAGAGCACAAAGATTTTCATTATTGGGAGCAAACCATTGAGATATGTCTTCCAAAGCAGGACTTGAATTGGTTAGTTTTGCAAAGCCTGGACATTTTCGCTCCTGATCCAAAAGCTGCTCTACAAGAAAAAAGACCAATCTTGAGGTATGGCGTTCAAGATTATGAGTATCAGATCATAGAACAAGTTGAGTTGCACTTGAAACAATGTGAAACATCTTGTGTGGACACCTTCAAAACTACTCTGTTAGTGTCTGGAAAGTGCAGACCTGCAGCTTTATCTCCTGATCTTTGAAAGTGGTCAGATCAACTTATCCTGATTTGCCAAAAATCCCTTTGTTGTCCACTTCTTTGACAACAACTTATGAACATAAAGCAACAAGACCAGGTCCAAATAAATAAATCAATCTGTTATTGCGACTCTCGGTCATTGCAACTTGTCAAAATAATAGAATTGTATGTAACAAACCTACCCAAATATGGATAAAGAAAAGATAAAGAAGAAACTAAAATGGTTGAAATGATAAAACATTCGACTAGTGATATACACAGCAGAGATGACTAGAATGGTTCAGCATGTGCACATGAAAAAAGGAAGAGGTGAGCTGCAGATAGAACAAAGACAAGTAGGTAGTGGTAAGTGATGAAAATCTTGGTTATCGCAGTAGATTGGATGCGCCAGATTAACAGATCCTTTGTAACTCCCGTCGCTGATGGCATTTTGCAGAGAGACAGACAAAGGTACGTGACCGTCAATACTCGAAGGGATGTCGGGCCAGGACAATAAGGTGTTATGCAAGTCCTTGACCGGGAAGGACAACTTGTCTGTCCAGACATCACCTCCGGAAAGGTCAGGTTCCCACATGTGGGCACTACTAACCTTGGCAACTCGATGGTGAGGGGCTCGGTTTCACATAGAAAATGTGTCCATGCATTGTTGGATATTTGGGCACGCAGAGGTATTGCTTGAGGAATTTGGTGTACGGTGGCATTGGCGGATTTGAGGGCGGATTGAGCAGAGATGGAAGCCAAAGGTGTAGGCTGTAAAGACATATATGGCGGTGACGTAAATCCAGAAGAGTTCAAGACTATTGGGAGGGGAAGATTCTCCATGGGAAGCACTTATATATGTATCCGATCCTGGCCTGGCCTTATTATTGTGGATTTGAGGTGATTGTTGTGAATGAGAGTTGGTGGGAAGGTGAAACCGACATAGTTAAAACGATTTGACGATTCAACGTCGACTCTATTGATGTGGAAGGAGGTGGGAGGCAGACGACCTTTATGGAAACAACCATGGCCTTGTGTTGATGTTCTTGACTGAAGGCCTTCTCTTGGCAATAACCATGGAGTGCAATTGATGGCATTTTGCAATTCCATGGCTGAATCGCCAAGAGAACCAGGTCGTTCCATATTGTAGATTCCCCATCAACCTTACATTCAAGGGTTAGCCCGATCAGCCAACTCTAATTCGTTGTTCGATCAGATAATATAGATGCATAAATAAAAGTTAATAAAAATCAATATATTCCTCGTCTTGAACTGTGTTCCTTATATCACAGACGATGAGATGGCAGCTGGCAAGCCGCATTGAAATGACAGCGTACAAGCCGCCTCTTCTGAACTGGGGAATTTATCCACTAAGACTGAAAGTTGTCAACAAACATTTTGTATGACTTTCAAGTTTCGAGGAATCTTTTAAGGGCTTGTGACAATGGGGGCACAAAATACCTCTTTAGCATTGATTTCAAACGCACTATTATTACAGGCTAATAATTTGTTTCAAGTTTAACTTCAGCCAAGTAACATTTGCACATTCATATAGTCAATTTGGATGGATCAGACAAATTAAAAGGGCAATCCAGCAAGCTAACTAATTAATTAATATAGAAAGGAAGTTGAAGTTCAATTACTTAAAGGATACCAAAGTGTTCCCACTTAAAGTGTATAGGATTTCATTAGAATTCTAAGTCTAATTTACATAATTGATCAAATTATTTATACTTTGAGTAGCCAATATTTCTTTGCATTTTTTTGGCTGTGAAGTTTGCCCTATCTATAGGACTGTAGTTTTTATCCTGCTGTTATTTCATGTACAACTCAAAAGCGCTTTTACTGCTTCTCTCATTCTTAGCTATGTCGATACTTAGCAAGGTTTTTACCAAGCCAATGGACATGTATGAAAGGAAAACCATTCATTTTCAAAAAGGCATATGCAAAAAGCAGGGGTGGGAGAAGTACATGGATGAGTGTATTAAACACCTGGGCCTATTGGTCTTGAATGTGTCGCTTTTTACAAATCCTTGCAAAACTAATGTTATATGCTAGTGTTACAGAGCCTACTTAGCAATCCAAATGTTTTTAAACATAAAGCTTCACATCTGCATGGAGGTAATAAAAAACTCAATTTCTTTCATAAAATCAACCTTAATGTTGATTTATTTTGTCAGTAAATGCTCCAAATTGTTATTTTCATGTTATGGGGACAATGTTTGTTACAAAGTCAGATGGCAGCTCTCTCTCGCCCGGCCTGCCATCTGAATGATTGGTGTCCCAATTGAGGGATATTCCCGCTTCGTCATCACAGCCAACATTAATTATTACCTCACCCTCAGGAATGACCGCAGGTTCGCCCATTTAAGTTGTTAAAGCCGCAACTTATGCTGTAATTAAATACTGCAAAGAAGCTCGGCTTCCCTGGGACCGAACCAGGAATCGCTAATTGGAAAGTGGTTGCTCTACCAATACGGTACCCCAGCAAGCCTTATGAGGACAAATGCAAGAGCATAAGATCTAACAAAACCACTAAAGCTTGTGCTCTATTTGGCAAATCCCTGTCATTTTTTAAATGCAAGTAATACAATTTAACATTGAATCATACTATAAAGTTTTCATTGTTTGGTCAGCTCCTAGTATATAAACAGTCATTATTTCTCAAGTTGAAAAAGACTGAAATTGTTAAATTAGATTGTAAACTTACCAAAATTGTCATTGCACAATTTTTGGGTTGTTTTAGATAATATTGTGGTATGTTTAATACTTAAATCATTCTATGATAAGCTATGATAATAATATAAGGCAAGGACATCTTGAATTCAATCATTGTTGCATTAGGCACAAACCTCTAGAGATATGGACTGCAAACAGAAGCCAAAACTTTGTATCTCCTAAACACTTCACTTTATGCCAAAGAAGCATTTCCTATGGTCTCAAGATTTTGTTGAATAAATGAACTTGGTCAAATTTGTGCCCAAACTTACGGTTACGGAGCTCAAGACAGATTTGCGTAGTAAACACTACAGAAAATTCAAATTTTTGGCCTGCTCTTGGCCAGCTACATGAGCTGCTGACAACATAACTTTGAAATTATCCACTTTACAAGTAAATGATATAAAAATGACCTCCCTTTCATTGAAGAAATCTAAGGTTATTACTATAATTCGAAAAGTGGCTCATAGTTGCCATGACCAAGAGCAGGCCAATCTGGTGGGAAGTTTGTTTGAAGTCCAGATTTCCAAAAGTCCGTGCATTAGGCAATGAATGGCTTTAAGGGCAGATTGATGTTTCAAAAATGAGCCCAAAATTCAAACTGTGAACCATGCATCTTGATGAGTAAAATTTTGACAGTTCAATCAAAAGCAATGCCCAATCAATCATTCTTTTTTTGCATAAATGACTTGAAACGCCTTGGCCGTACAGCAGATCATTCTTTTTTTGCATAAATGACTTGAAACTTTAATTTGATTCCTCAAAATTGTTTTTTACGCCCCTTGAGTATGACTTGCC
>NC_081441.1:3182239-3182926 GCF_007210705.1 Tigriopus californicus | reverse complement strand
AAGAAGATAAGTTACTTTTATTACGCTAGTAATAAATGGACACTTATCTTAGAAAGCGATACTAGTAACCATTGGATGAGGTTGCGTAGCAACAGGTGCGGACAAATAGTCTGCTACCAACGACAGTTCACCTGTCGATTTCCGTTTCCAACTCATTGCGAACTGAGTTTCCAAGCCAACCGGTTGTGCATTACTCATCTCTCACCATGAACAATCCAAAATCCGCCTCCAAAGTGCCCAATCAAACGCCTCCAAGCTCATCGATTTATTTAACAATGGAGGACCTCGGTCTGAGGTTGGATCAAGACCAAATATCTCTTGTGGAGAACATTCCTCGCAACATCGCAGGCGTCGAAAAGTCTATCAACATCAACCCCCCGCAAGTTCCAGTCATCGAAGTCCCACGAGGTGGTGCGAGCGACAATTCCGAATTGCAAACCCAAGTTTCAGACTTTCTTCAAAACGCAGCCAGTCCCGAAGACATGCGGCAAATCGCAGCCATTATAGCATCAGCCAAAGCGACTCACGAACCTATCGCTTCACGTACCACCCACGTGGACTCTGGATACGCTCCCAGTCCCCAACTCGCGGGCGTCACGTTCCGATCTTCTTCAGACTCAGAGGGCGATCCAAACAACGTAGAGAACTGCGAGCCGCGGTTCGGGCCCAAGCAACCAAGCGTCGAGT
>NC_081441.1:3180657-3182203 GCF_007210705.1 Tigriopus californicus | reverse complement strand
GAATATGACAGACGGGGGTCAATCCCAAAATGTCCGGCCCGGGAAAATTCAAAAGCGTTCGGACTTTTTCAGTTCATCTTCTGAAGAGGAGGAGACGCTAAACAGGGCGAAAGATGAAAGTTGGCCCCACCCGCTAGCAAAACTCATCGGTCAAAATGGCTGTTCCAGTCAGATTATCTCGGAAGCGCGAGAGGATCGAGGTTAGTTACATCAAAAATTTATTTAACTACGTCGTTTTATAAATCACAGTGCAGTGGAAGGGCTCCAGTCTACTCAGAATTATTAACAATTCTTAGAGGCCGTGTGACTCTACCTTTTCAAGCAGAGATGTCTGGCGCCCTATTACCGGAAAAGCCAGTTACTGGGAAGCTAGCATTAGCAGTCACCCTGTGCTTCCAGAGTCAGGGCCATATTGCCCCTGAGAGCACCATGTTGCGCTCCGTGTTTGACCGAGTGGTAACTGTGTCGATCCTGCCTACTCACACCATTACGGAAGAAAAAAGACCTTGTAACGGGTTCCGAAATTAAGTTGCTTCAATTGTTTTCAGAACTTGTCACTCACCACCGAGATTTTGTTCGAGAGCGCACAAAGAATCTTCGTCGAGCTTGTTTTCCAACGAGCAGAGTTGGGTGGCACAATGGTTTGCTAGCCATCCGTTTGGCGCAAATTCAAGAATTGTTGGGAAAGAGCGTTTTAGCCGGAAGCAAGACGCTAGCCTTCAAAGCAATATTAAACTTATCAGAGGTGGAGAACATCCCAGTAGTGGATATCAGTCAAGCAAAACGTTGGATTTCTAACGAACGAAAACTCCACGTTACTCTCTCAAAGATGATCAAAGATTGCTCCAATGCTGCGGATCACGAATCCAATATAGCAAGAGTCGTGGAGAAAGATGGCTATTGGACGGTAGCCGCTTTCGAAGGCTCGGCGGAATTCAATTCGGCTTTCAAGCGCCATTTAGAGTACGTGAAGCGCGAGTCAAGCAAGGAGACGTCTGGATCAAGATCTTCAGCGTCTAATTTCATTAACGGCCATTTCAAGGGAACGGCACCCTCTTTCCGAGGAGTCGAGGATAAGCGGAAAATGACTAGGGCATTCTCCGGAGGGAGACATTATAGAGAGCTCCGGCCTGCACTGCAGAATTTTCGTCCCAAAGAAGGGCCGTCAGTCCAGAGACCTTGCGCGGTGTGTAAAAGTCCTGATCATTGGGTAAACATGTGTCCTCATCGAGGCAAGTAGCTCTGCGTGTAACTTGATCGTCTCCATGTGTGTTAAAGAGGACAAGTTTACTATCTGTCCTCAACAACTTGCCAACTAGTATGTTTCTCTCGATTTAACCATGTAGTCCCACAGCTTGTTTTGTTTTTTTGTGAGATTTACAATTTGTCCTTTTAACTTTGTCTGTTATATTTTTGTGCTTTGTTTCTTCAAGTAAATTTTCTGTGTTACACTAGTAGCGCTTGTTTCCCTTTTTTGTTATTTTTTTTTATTTTTATGCGTAAAAAGTCATTTGTATTCTCAAAGATAAGCCAACAATTGCAGGTT
>NC_081441.1:3169905-3180621 GCF_007210705.1 Tigriopus californicus | reverse complement strand
AACATCTTGCCAACTAGTATTTTTCTCTCGATTTAACCATGTAGTCCCACAGCTTGTTTTGTTTTTTTGTGAGATTTACAATTTGTCCTTTTAATTTTGTCTCTGTTATATTTTTGTGCCTTGTTTCTTCAAGTAAATTTTCTGTGTTACACTAGTAGCGCTTGTTTCCCTTTTTTGTTATTTTTATTTTTATGCGTAAAAAGTCATTTGTATTCTCAAAGATAAGCCAACAATTGCAGGTTCAAACACCTTCAATTTGAGTGCTGAAGCGCTCCTGTTGCTTGATAAAGAGGAAAGTATCGACCCAAGAGTTCCAGGTCGAATTCACCTTTACCAATTTCGCAAATTTTGGTGCGAAGACCTGCAAGCCTCCGACATGCATTTGGCAATACTGGAAGAAGGCTACAAATTGCCGTTCACTAATACACCACCTAGATCCATGCGCCCAAACAATTTCTCAGCCCGGCGCCTTGAGAATTTCGAGTTCATATGTAATACAATCTAGTCGCACCTGAAAGTGGGAGCCATCCGTGAAGTGTGCGAAATCCCTTACCTTTTTATGCCTTTGCAAGTCGTAGAGCAAATTGGTCGGAAAAAGCGGCTGATCACAGATCCTTCTCTGCAACTAAACCCGTACCTACGCAAGAAGCCGGTAAAACTAGACAACCTGCAGAGTATCGCATCTTCAATCGGCCGTTCCTCCTGGTTCGCAGTTTTAGATCTGTCGTCTGGCTACTACCACATCTGTATTCACGAGCCTCACCAAAAATTTTTAGGTTTCGCTTGGACAGGACAAGATCAAGTCAAAAGATATTACGTCTGGTCCATTGCTTTTTTGGGCCTGTCCCCTCTCGTTGAACTTTTCACAAAAATTCAGAAGCCTGTCATTTCCTATCTCCGTCTTCAAGGAATTCAATGTTATATCTATATAGACGACATGATAATCTTTGGGTGCCTCAAAAGCAGTTTGTCTATCGAATATGGAACAAGCCAGGCGCGTTTGGAACAAAGCAGGTTGGGTGGAAAATCTGCGGAAAGCTCGAGAACCAACTCAAGTGGGAGAATATCTAGGGACAATCCTGGACACGACGACTCTCTCTTTCCACGTCCCTACATCTAAAAAAAAAACTGATCTCAGCTCTCTGTTCCAACGTGGCAATTCAACGCTCTGCACACATTCGCGAGTTGGCCAGAGTGTATGGGAAGATTCTAGCAAATCTTATAGCCACAGGCCCTCAAATAATTCTCCTAGTCAGACAAGGCTTAAAGGCCATAGCGTCAGCCTCTTCCTGGGAGTCCATCATCGCCATCAAACCCTTGTGGGGTGAACTTCAGCACCTTGCCAAGCATTTTAACCATTTAGACGGATATCCTATGACTCAAGACTATGACAAAATAGCCACTTCTCTGTGTCAAACAGCTTCAGATGCTTCTGGCCAAGCAGTTTCTGTGGTTAAAATCATCTGTAACCAAGGAATCACCCACAAGCTGCATTCAGGACGGTGTGGGTTCCAGTTGGCTACACAGTTTTTCAACTCGCAGGAACAAGCTAATAGCAGCTCTTGGCGTGAACTCAAGGGTCTGGATCTTCTCTTAAAAACCCAGGGAACTGAACTGTCTCAAAAAACCGTAGTCCACTGGACGGACTCTCGCAATGTAGAGCGAATCATGAGCAAAGGTTCTAGTGTGGACGAACTCCCAAGATTTGGCTTTGAGCATTTCCAAGATTTGGCTTTGAGCATTTACAATTATGCAAAGGAACTGCGGATTGACCTCAATGTCATCTGGCGGCCTCGATCAGACCCAAGGCTAAAACTAGCGGACGATTTTAGCCGCGCAATCGACTCCGAAGATTACGGTATCGACAACACGAGCTTTCAACATCTGCAAAAACTCGCGGGTAGATCATTTGACTTCGATCTTTTCGCAACGGATCATAATTTCCGGACCGCAAATTTTGCTTCAATTTTGGCGTCGAATAAAGCATTATTCAGAGATGCGTTTACGCACTCATGGGAGAACCTAGGGTTCTGTTACGCTCACCCCCCCGTAAAGTTGGTGGGAGCTGTGATAAAAAAGATCATCAAGGATTCAGCGCAAGGCATATTAGTTATACCCTTTTGGAAAACAATGAAAGATTGGCTATCTGTTTGTCAAGATGGAGTGCATCTAAACAATGTCTTTATTCGTGGCACAGCCATCCAACCTCAATACCGAAAAGGTCAACAAGTCATCAGCAATACATTTCAAAATTATCCCAATTTTTCGACTTTGGCGTTAGAATTCAACGGGGATGCGCAGCATCCTTTGGAAAGCCGTGTTTGTCAAGCTGCTTGTTCAAAAGGTGGATGCTTCAAATGTCTTCCGTTTTGTCTTTAGTTGTGCTGGGATTCGATCGATCGAGGATTATTTCAATTGTCAACAACCTTCAAGTCGGCAAACCGAGTCAAACTTCATCCAGTCCAATTACACGTTCTCTAACAGGCGTGTCAATCGTTCCTACATCTTGTCCCGTCGAGCACCCTAACCTGCAGCGCGCCGAATTACGAGCAAGAGATCTTAAGTTATCCTCAAAAGCCTATTCTACCTGGATCAATTACAAACGATCTTTCTACAGTTTTAAGTCGTGGTGCACCCCAAACAATTTGAACCCGTTGCCTGCTTCTTCGAAATCAGTAGAACTTTTCTTGGCAGACCTTGCCTTTACTAAAAAATCCGTTTCATCTGTGAATTCAGCCGTGGCGGCCATCGCGGCTTTTCACAAATTACAGGGGTACGAAAACCCCTGCGTCCACAATTCGATTAGCACTTTACTACAAGGAATTAGACGTAGATTTGGACAGCCAGCAACTCAACGACACCCCATCACTAAAGAAGAGCTCAAGATGCTTTTAATTTTGTGCGTATCACCCACATTGCAATCGGGATCGGTTCTTGATTACATATCAGCTTGGTTGGAATCAATCCTGTTTCATGCTTCGGCTCGTTGGAGCGATATCTCGTCATTGCATTTCAGAGATTTGAAATATGACAATGGTAATCTAGTCATCGTTTTCCCAACAAGGAAAAACGATCAGCTTCACGAAGGACACACCATTACCATCTCTTTTCTGTCTGTACAGCAATTCTGTCTTTTGCCCTATCAAACTAACTATTCGCTATTTCAACGCGCTAGGCAAACATTATCACGGAGTCGTTCTGCCGCAAATCCGTCGTTCAGCTCGAGCATTGGTCGTCAACGCAAACAAGAAAGCCACAAATCAATCGTGCAGGAAGGAACAAATAGTGGCTTTAGAAGCGGTGGGTCTAGACGCATCAGCCTTTGGACTCCACAGCGGCAGGATCGGTAGCACTGTCATTTTGCGGAACGCTCGATTCTCTATGGATGCGATAGGGCGTAGAGCGGGTTGGTCTGCCAACAGCAAATCCGTTTCGCGGTATGCAAAAAAGGCAACACAAGAATTTTTTGACATGAACCAAACCCTGGCTCTGTGAGCTCCCTTCAACAATTCGTGATATTTGTTTTTAATAAAGCGCGACGAATTCGAACTCTCCCCTCCGACTTTCTCTTTGAGTTGTCAGTTTCAATCGCTCTGACGTTTCTCGCCAGCAGCTTCAAACCGACAGGGTGTTTCGTCAATTTCGCATTCGCTTTTATCACTCACTTCTGTAACACTTAGCTAAGTTTCATTATTCTCAAATTTCAGAAATCAATCCCATCAAGTAAGTTTCTTGTTCTAAGTTAGCTAGTAAGCTAAGAAGATAAGTTACTTTTATTACGCTAGTAATAAATTTCTCCTTTCCCTCTTCAATGTTCAAGTTGCTAGCCAACCTGGCTCTGAATTAGGTCTTGTCCAATGGAATCTGATAGGGGAAATGTAAACAATGAAGTACCTTCAATGTTGCTTTGGAGCAAGCACAACTTTCAGCCCTGATCCTCCTTTTTGAGACGGTAGTTTTCGAAAATAGCAAAAGATGGTAAGTTTGTTTCAGATTGCCTAAAAGCTTGCAATTATATCCATTGCCAAGAAAGAAACAAAAAGATAAAAGCCACTCCTAGAGGGTGAATAAAAGGAGCAAGTTATGAACATTTTTGTTAGTTTTTTTCGTTTGATTCAATCACCTCATTTTAAACTCAGTTACACCAATGTGCCATGTCCATCTCATTTGATTATCATCCAGAGAAAAAAGGTTACCATTCTCAATCTTCATAACATGACCTATTTCCAAAACACAATCGACCAATCACCAATGCCCCAGATTACTGATAAACGTTATTCTCCACCGATTAGTTGGCGGTGCTCATTTTTAAATTTGTGACAAACTGTTAGAAAGGTTTGGAGCATAGATAACTTCATATATAGATCGATCAAGGGCGCTGCGATCGCATGTTTTCGTCTCAGCTGTCGCTGGTGGAAAAAATGTTTCATTCGTAGTCAAGCTACTTAGGACAACTATGGTGCAAATTTGAATCGTTGACGGCTCGTCCAAATTCAGAGTAGAAACCCCTAATAAGACTCCTTGTCAAGCAATTGCTCTCGTGCAGCCCGCATCATAAAACGGGTTTGAGTAAGTTGTTCGACCACATTTTTAAGAACGAAATTTTGAAGAGGTTAAAATGGGGCTCAAGTTAAAGTTTTCATCCATGTGGTGGAAACACTTAACTGAAACGCAAGGAACAAGCCTGGGTTCAGGCTGACCTCCAGAGGTGTCGGAATTACCTTGTTTACGTATAGGCGCAATCATGTCGCCCACATTCAAGCACATTGTTGGGAGATTGAAACGAAATTCTGAATGCCTCATCATTGCGTTGCAATTTCGGATACATTTTGTTACACTTTCGAGATTTTCGAGATGCGTTGCTAAACCAGGGCAATCAATAGAGTACATGATTTGCTCTACTAATGTCCAAATCTTTTTTTGACATGTTACGTGTATTATGCCCTAAAAAGCATTTTTTTTATTATTCTACCACTCTTTCTACCTGTATATTTGTAAGATTCAAAAGATATTAAGATTAAAGAGGAATAACAAACGTTTCATGATAATAATTCAACTTGCCTGAAGCAAGATTTAACGAAATATCTTTGTCCCATTTCCACCAGCATCAGCTGACCTGAAAACATGCTCATGCGGTACAGCTCCTGTTGAACTTAAGCATTCTAGTTATGGTTTTCTATGGTTTGGAGAGAGACCTTAAAGGCTATTAAGATCGTGTTAGGTTAGGCTGGGTTAGGTTAAGTTTAAAAAAGTAGCACCGCTAACTAATCAGTGGAGAATAACATTTACCGCTGGGATTCCAATCCTAGTAGCGGCAAGGAAGTCCGGATTCCCCCAAAATGCATTCAAATTTGACGCTTCCTTCGTTTCGACACGCTGTCGCAGGGCCAATGGGACAGCACACAGCGCCAATGTTGTCTTCATGACGTCACCCTTGTCAATAAACAAAGCACGTGTTTTGAGTTAAGTGGTAATGCAGTTGATGATTGGTCTGGGTTGTCCTTATTGTCCCATTTGCAATTGCCATTGTTTCCGGGTTGGAGGAGCCAGACTAGCGAGAGAAAAGGAGAAAAGCCATCCATAACCGCCCTTCAAAAGGGGGCTTGACTGGCAGTTCCCTTCGTGCGGGCAAGATGCGGGTGTCCAACGCCAATGACGTCAAGATCTACGACTTGAGTGCCGGCAAATCCATTCCGGATTGGTTGGCCGAGCGCAAGCGTCGCAAGTTGGCTCGGAAAGACAGCGGGGGCTCGAGCACGGGTCGCCATATTCAGCTCCTCCAAGAGTTCGAGATGCCGTCCGTGTCGAACCAAGTCAAGATCTCGGACGATGGCCATTATGTGGCGGCCATCGGGACCTACAAACCCCGTCTGCGATGCTACGACACCGACCAATTGGGCATCAAATTCGAGCGATGCTTCGATTCCGAGCCGCTCAAATTCGACATCTTGTCCCAGGACTACGCCAAAATGGTGTTTCTCCAATGTGATCGATTCGTCGAGATCCACGCCCAATTCGGGCGATACTATCGCCTGCGGATTCCGCGATTTGGACGCGATCTGAGTTATCATCCGCAAACCTGTGACACTTATTTCGTGGGCGACGGATCCGAGATTCATAGGTCAGTTCCATCCCCGCCTTACTTCGGAGGGAGACATGACATAGACCCAGATAGAGATATCTCCCGATAGCCGCAAGAAGATGTCACTGACTGGTCAATTGTGAATTGTTTTAAAAGCAATCCAAGAATGCGGCTGGGGGGACGACAACTCACTTGAAATCGTGGCTAATTATATACTGTAGTTGTCAACAAATTGATAATTGAAATGGCGCGATTAAGATGAATGACGGAAGCATCACCTCACAATTATGTAGCACAAAAATGTGGGAGTGGCTGGTTACTTCGTTCCTGCCTGTTCCGAATGAGCCGATGAATGAAACCAAATATGTTATAATTCCTGGCATTTTTGAAGGAGGAAAAGGACTTCCACATTGTACCTAGTTTGTCTTTAGTCTACGTATTTGTGTATGTGTGAATTGTGAATCAATGACTGAATACCGTCTTTCACTTTCCTTTTCAGACTCAACTTGGAGCAAGGACGCTTCTTAAATCCTTATGTGAGTCAAGGCTCGGGTCTGAATGTGTGCGAAATCAACCCCGAGCATCAGCTTCTCACCGTGGGCACCATCGAAGGCCAAATCGAGGCCTGGGACCCGCGCTCGCGTCAACGGGCCGGCCTGCTCGACTGTGTCCAAGGCTACGACGCTGCCGATCTCGAACCCGCCTCTTCCGTGCCCGAAGTCACGGCCTTGGCCTTCAAAGACGGCCTCACCATGGGCGTCGGCCTCTCCACCGGTCACGTGATGCTCTACGACATCCGATCGTCCAAGCCCCTTCTCGTGAAGGATCACATGTACGGCACATCCATCAAAAAGATCGCCTTCCACGACACGCACGATCACGTACTGAGTCTGGACGCCAAGGTGGTCAAGATCTGGGACCGACAGACGGGCCAGGCCTACGCCTCGATCGAGTCCGAGTCCGAACTCAACGATCTGGCCATCTACCCGAGCTCAGGCTTGTTGTTTCTGGCCAATGAGCAGCCCAAGATGCAGGTCCACTATCTGCCCAGTTTAGGTCCGGCTCCTCGGTGGTGTTCGTTCTTGGACAGCTTGACCGAGGAGCTCGAGGAGAGCTCAATCGCCGAGGTCTATGACGATTACAAATTCGTGACGCGTCAACAATTGGACGACCTCGGTTTGGAGCACTTGATTGGGACCACCTTGCTTCGAGCATACATGCACGGCTACTTCATGGATGTCCGGCTCTTCCGAAAGGCCCAATCCTTGGCTGAGCCCTACACTTTGGACCGCTTCATGCAGGACAAGATCCAGAAGAAGATGGAGGAGAAACGCGAGAAGCGCATCCAGGTGAACAAAGCGAAATTGCCCTCGGTGAACAAGGATCTGTTCTTGAAGTTGAAGGACAAGGAATCCGCTCAAGCTGCGGGCAAGAAGGTCAGTAAGAAGCGGGCCGCCGAGGGCAATCTGCTTGAGGACGATCGTTTCAAGGCCATCTTCGAAGACTCGCGATTCCAAGTGGATCCCACGGAGGAGACGTACAAGTTGTTGAACCCGGTGGTTTCCAAATTAGACGACAAGACCAAAGCACGATTGGAGAAGCAGTTCGCTCAAGTGGATGATGATCCTTTGAGTGATGACGAGGAGGACAACTTGTTGACGAGGAACTCGGATATCGAAGATTCCTCGGACGACTCGTCTTCGGAAGATGACCTGGAGACTGTTCAAAGGATCAAGGACACGCATCGATCCGTGAGACAAGAGCAGAAAGATGATGCCGAGCGAGAGAAATACGAGAAGTATGTGGCCAGCAAAGTCAAGTTCTACGAATTGAAGGAAGGCGAGGCCTTGGGCCAGAAAGTGAAGAAACGCGACAAGAAGAGCCTGGAGGATCGTCTCCAAAGTGAAGATATGAGTGAGGTGGTTTCCCAGGGTAAAGGCCATAGCATGACCTTCACCTCATCCAAATCCAAGAAGCAACTACAAACTGAACAGAAGAATAAACAACACATGAAGGAGCGACAATCGGTCAGGAGATCCGTCGGAGCGCTGAAGAATCGTCACAAGAAAGGTTTTTGATGAGGTCATTTGTTATTGTTGGACATATGACAATAAAAGAAATGTATTTAGACGTCATTGTCGTCCATGGCTGCGTCAGCCAGAGCTTTGTTTTCAAGGTGCGTTCCAATGGTGTTAAATGGGTCCTTGAGGAACTCCTTGTGCTTCTTGACCTGCGCAAATAAGTGCAAGTCCTTCGTGAATTGAGAGTTCCGGTCCTTGGTCTTGACCTTCCTTTTTTGGACGGGCTTCTTCTTGGCACTCTGTTTGGCCTTCTGGCGATCATCCTCTTCCAAAATAGCGTCCAGCATCTTCAACGTGTCCGACATGGGTTTGGTGTCACCGATAATTGGCACCTTATCGCGTTTCTTTTTGGCCTTCAGCTCAGCCTTCGCGTTGTGCGCTTGCTCTAATTTATTCTCCAGGCCTTTTCTTTTGAGCTTCAGTTTATCCTTTTTCTTCATTCGCGTGGCTTTCATCGGATTCTCGGGTTTCTTGAGCATCAATATCGAAGACTCTTTGTTTTTGAGGCCTGTTTTCTGAATGGAAGGGGAGGCTACTGGAGCCTCCGGAGCCACTGGGGCCACTTTTTTTAGGGCCAATTTTTTGTTGATCTTTCCCATGGCGAATCTGGAACACGAATCAAAACACAAATGCTTTCGTTTCACTTCCACGGTTCTTATTTCAAGCAGTTCAATACTCCAAGCTATATATGTATATATTATCTAGATTCTGTCAAACAACTAGGGTACCATAAAATTCACTTTAAAAGCCAACGATAATTAGAACTATTAATTATTCCATCACTCCGACGAGTTCGTTCTCCTGGTGAACGGTAACGAGGATCTCGGCCAAATCCCGGCTTAGTCAACTGATCATGTTGTTCCCGTTGTTGCTCAAATCCTGGTCCATTATCAGCCTTAGGCTGGCTTTGGTGGATCGAAGGGCATTCATTTCCTTCTTGGTGAATACGGTGGCCATCAGAAAGAAAAAGACCAAGGCGATACTGATAAAGAACCGGGGCAAAAAGAGACCCACATCCAAATAGGCGTGGTACTCATAGTCGACAATGAAGATCGGGAAGAAGGAGCCCACAAAGAGGGAGAGGAGAACGGCCGCCACAATGGCGTAAATGACTTGAACCTCGGACACTTTTCTTTGGGAGACCTCCGTGATGCCAATGGCATCCTTCACGGCTTTGACACAATCAATTCGGCACTCCATGCTCAAATGGCGACGGAATTCCGAAGCTCGCAAGAAACTGTTTTCAGTTCGCTGGAGCCTCAGGGTCGTGCACACGGCTTCATGATCCGAATAGCTGAAATTGCGGTTCGGGATCCGCGACGGGAGCGGCAATATTGTGCTCACGGGCGCGGCCAACACGTTCGGACCCGATCGGTACATGATGTAATCGATCCGTTTGCCATTGGGACACTCCCGCAACGCTCGGGGCGTGGTGTAGGAGTTGCTGGGGATCTCACTGGTCCAACCGCTCGTCTCGGTTCCATTGGCTTCCAGCCAGGAGTCAGACAGAGCCGCCACCGCCCGCAGTAAGCGGTAGGGCACGTCCGTGGGCTCGGTGTTAAAGTCCCCGGCATAAATCGTCAAGTCAGCTGAGCTCGAGGTCAACTTGATCCATTGAGCGCTCTCGAGGGCGTGCGAGACCCGATGGCCTAAGTAAATGTCGTGAGCGCGATTGTATTCGGCGTGATAGTGCGACGTGTACAGATGCACATCGTAGCCTTTGTAGAAGATGTGACAGACGCCCAAGCCCTTGCCGCCGAACCAGTCCCCATGGGTGATCTTGTGCGGGTAACCGTTCATGGCAAACTCGTGTAAGGTGGCGTCGTGGATTTGGACCCGGGTAAAGACGCACGTGCCCGTGCCAATGACTCCGTTGTCGAAGAAGTGCGAGTGTGGAAACGCATCCTGAAACGAAATTGAAAATGTTGTCTTTTATACGAACTGAACCAAGAAGAGGGGAGCTTCACCATACTCCATTTAAAAGCATTAAAATACTACAGACATAGAAGAGGTTCACTTAGCGCAATCATTTCTCAATATATTAGGCCAAGGTACAACCACATAACAAAAACATATTTTTTCAATCTTCAAACTATGCCATATTCAAAAATCTTCGATCTTATTATTGCTTAGGTTTTCCTCAAACCGAAGTGTTGTTTCTAGTGCTAATAGAGCATTAGATAGTGAAAGTGATTTGATTTGATTTTCATAGATCCCTGGCTTAATCACTTGGAAATGTGACAAAAATCCTGCAATTGCTTGTGGCTAAATAACGAAGAATATAATAAGATGCTATTGTTCAACGTGAAATTTATCCTTTTGTTATGAGCTCAGTTCAAGGCTGGCCTTCAAGATGCAACATAAAGTTACTTTGATCGATTTATCTGACGAAAACGTTCATGTATTCGGCTTAACTGAGGATTTTTAGTCCATTGTCCGTCAGAGAAAATGCTCCTTATCAGATACTAATCAGTTCAAGATGAGGAAGTTGGTTACAGTTCTCAAGAATCAACAATTACTCAAACGCCTTGTTATCTAAATTCAAATTCCGTC